>NC_077223.1:18547753-18847753 GCF_024763615.1 Phlebotomus papatasi | reverse complement strand
TTTACTTTATTGTTATTAAAGGACATTGGGCAAAACGGTCCAACCTTTCTCCACGAATTAGACCTATACCATTGAATAGGTATTGGCAAAGGTAACAACTTTTGTTCCGGGACCAACCCCAAAAATATGTAAGAAAAGCACTAGAGCATAAAACATATGTATATAAGAATTGTAATGATTTTTTTTTGCAAAACTCCTTTTATACAATAACGGTTAATCGTATATTGTTCGTTTCTAAGAATAATTTGTAAAGAAGGACTCAAAGAAAATTTTCCTGGAACAAACCATATCTTTATCTCTTCATTTTTCCTGCAATTTTCCAGGTCTTCCATATAAATCTTTTACGATCCTTCAAACTCATAAAAAAAGGATTGTATCTAGGGAAATGTCTCTTATGCAGGTATATTCTTCTCGAAAAAGGAATTAAAACCTCTAAAGATCGCAGGGTCCTAAAAGATACCGTTATTTAAATACTTTGAGTATTTCAGAGAAAAAATGTTTTAATTAATTATACTGAGAACCTTTTATTAAAATACTGTAGTAACGGTACCTTTACAACCCTACGAAATTCAGCAATCCTAGCTCCTTTTCTAAGGAGAATATTTCTATAAAGACGACAAAAGGATGCAATCGAGGAAATACGATTAACGGAATTATATAATATTCGAGCATTTTTGAGGAAAATCTGGATACAAGAGATATAGGGATACGGTTTCTTTTGGGAAAATGTTCCTTGAGTTCAGTACTCTTTCAGAAAACGTTCTTAAGCGCCAACAACTTATGTTATGCCGTTATATAAAAAAAGCAAGTTTCATAAAAATAGTTCTACAAATTTCTTAAGAACCCTTACTTTAAGATATCTGAAAAAGTTGACGTGATAGACCATACGTTTCTTCGGGTCATATGTTCAAGATACATCAAGAACTCCGAAAATACCTGTGATTTGCCATTAAACGAAAAAAAACTTTTCGTTTTGTTGCCCTGTAATATGCGATGACTGTAAAATATGGCAAGTTTGTATGGGAGCTACCAGATAGAGCAGTCAGAAGGGAAAATCTGAAAATATTTATTTGAAGCTTAAGTCATACATCGACTTTGACCCGAATTTCATTAAGATCAGTTAAGCCATTTTCGAGTAATAAATTGTTAAAATTGTTAATTTTCCGAAGGATATCGTTAATTTCCCAAGGACTGACAGTCCTTTTTGACTTTGGCCTCGGTATATTTTAAGTCATACACCAATACCTACAAAATGGGCTTAGTCTCATCTCTGGTGAAGGGTTGGACCAACTCCCATACATTTCTGCCCATTGTCCTTTACATTATTTTAGTTGTGTGCAGCGTTATGCAAAAATATCACACATTTACTGATATTTTTAGGGAAATTTAAATATGTCACTTATACAATAAACAGGGTTAGAAGATCTCAAATTACGAATAATCTTTAGAACGGACATATTTAAAGAAATAACTAAATTCAGAAAGTACTTTAAATCTTCTATTTATCTTATTAAGTAGTTAGGGGGAGGTGGGGCTACTTTGAGCTGTGGGGCTACATTGTTATAGGATTTTTCGCATATGTCTAATGGAAATTGGTTTTAAACATGATATAATTTAGAGGGACAAAATAATTGTGGATTTAAATAAATTAATTATAAGAACCAGCTTCATTTAGAAATAGGCGAAAAAGTCGTATAACAATCTAGCCCCACAGCTCAAAGTAGCCCCACCTCCCCCTAACAATCGAATAACCGAAAAGTGTTCATAGCGCCATTAAAATCGCCATTGTGCGATATTATATACATATCTAAAAGCCAAAACCCATGCTTAATACACATAGCTATCTCGTTACATTTGAGCAATAAAGTCACTGATAACACTGTTGTACAAGTATAATAATGCATTTTGCATTCATAACGGCATTTGATATTGTAACTCCGTATATATATTTTTCATTCAAGATATCACATGCCCAATTTCAATTATTATTTAAATATAGAATTGATATGGAAATATTTAAATTTGCACAGATTGAAATCTGTTGCATTTCCAAATGATGAAACAACTCTAAAAAATGGATTAGGAGCAGTATCAAATTCGTAATAAACTGACAATTTAATTTAATTTCCAATTCAATTATACTGGGGGAAAGTATTCATCCAGGGTAGTGTGTTAAAATGGGTGGCCACAGAAAAAAAGTGAAGGCAAATAAATGCTAAATATCGCCTTGCAAAACCCCTCGAGGGGATTTTTTGGGGTGACAATCGATGGGGCGAGGATTTTCGGTTGGCTTGAATGGAAAGAAAACTGGGATATTGTGGGCGGAATAGCAAATAGACTTTTATGGGATACAATATAAGGGGGCACCCACGTGAACATTGGATTAACCATCTCGGACCAAATTAAAGTCCACAATCAGCATTTATGCGAAGAACTTTTTTTTTGCGCATACCCATGGTAATATCTTTCACGGGCAATTGATGCAATGAAATATTTTTATTGCTATTCACCACAAAATCTGCCTTGAATTTCAGTAGGATTTCTGTTCGGGGTATTGTTACACGGCATATGGTTCCAAAGTCGTCAACATTCTAACTTTCTCCTAAATCGATTAAATGGAAGTTTACTCCAAGTCTCTAATAATCATCGCGTCGCAAGAGATGCAATCAAACTTTCTCCATGAATTAAATTAGGTTGCAATTTCCCATCACTATTTAAAACTAAGAAAAGGAAGTGTAAATTCCCAGATGAAAATTGCAGCTTATTATAAGGAATAAACCCAAGTAGCTTACGTTATAGTAAAATAGAATTTAAGAATGAGTTCATATAAAGTCTTTCAAGTGTTTTACCAGAAATAGTGATGCAAGGCTGCAATTGGTAAAAATTGTAAAAAGAAAATTCACATTATTCGAAGGCATGAACGTTCGAAGGGAGAGTACTTTCCCCTATTCAAATTTCGAACCCGGCTGCGTCGGTCTTCATCGGTAATGAATCGGTTAAGTACCGATTTTTGAATAACTTTTTCATATTTTTTTTGTTACTTGACCTTAAGTTTGTTCCCGAGCTAGAGGTCAAACGGCAAGAGATATTGACTTCCAGTCTTTGTTGACCCCCCGCCCCCTTATAAGTAGACATTATCTCGGATGTCCTATTTTTTTGAGACTGAAAGTAAAACAGCCATAAATGAGACACGCTATATTATCAGAAAACAAAAATTATATATTTTTGTGTAACATTACTGATCCAATTTGATTATTTACTAACCAAATTAGATTGTTACCTAATTAAGAAAATAGCGGGTAAAATTAAATTCGTAGATTTAAAGCTGACTAAATGGAGGCTCTTCAGTTAAACTTGACAAATCAAAATAGGGGAAAATGCCCATGCTTTACACGGTCTCAAGCTTTATAATGACTGAATTTTTGGTATGTTTTCAATAAATGTGACTCATCTTTTCTATATTTTAAAAACTAGGGGAAAGTGTCTTGTTTTTAAAATATATTGCAGAGTCGTATTTATTTAGAAACATAGGAAAAATTTTGTCATTGTAAAGCTTGGGACCGTGCAAAGCATGGGCACTTTTCACTTGTCGCAAGATGTCACCACTATCATCAAAAAATAATTAACCAATGACTTAATTAGTACTTATTAAGGACTTATTTAAGAACATGTACAATGCCTTTAATTATATAGCATTGCTCTAGGGAGATCTTACTTTGAGTTGCTGGGTAGAGTTATGCCATTGATGTGTTACTTGGGGAATATTCATCATGTGAAAATTGCAGGTATCCTTCTTTTCAACGAGTCCCGAGCTGAGCAATAAGCAGCGCTTTGAATATTTCTCACGCACCATACCTTCCGACCACTATCAAGTTAAGGCGATGGTGGATATTGTGAGAAGAATGGGCTGGAGTTATATCTCTATTATTTATGAGGAGAGCAATTATGGTCTTAAGGTGATTGTCATCCTACTGATTATCTCTATAATTCATTCATCCACCAGAAAATAATGCTTTTCTTCTGTTATTATCTATTTTCTAGGCTTTCGAGGAACTTGAGGATTTACTGGCTAAGCATTCAATCTGTATTGCTGTGAAGGAAAAGCTATCTAAAGACTCTGGAGTGGCGGCTGCGGCAACGTATGACATGATTGTTCAAAAACTGCAGACAAAACCACGAGCCAGAGGTAAAGTCTGACATTCTCAAATAACTATTTTGGGTAGATATTTTGTAGAGAAATGAACTTTATGCATTAGCTTGGCAAAAGATACTTTAGTGGTGAAGTACAGTAGTGGGTTTCAGACCACTTCCCAAATTGCGCTGAAAATCCCATTTAATTGCTATATATTTTGCAAAGCATAGCGTATTCTAAATAATTATTTCACAAAATTAGGTTTTTGAATGTGAAACTATTTATTTACATGCTCAGGACCTATTTAGTTTAAAATCTTAAATACATTATACGCTTGACTATATTTCATTACACGAACTCGACAATAAGAAAAAGGGACAGATAATCCTAACCGGCTTATGTAGGTGAGATTCTTAACGTGAGCTAACTCGGAGTGCATGCAAATTCGATTTGGAGCTGAAGTTGGGAGACGCCATTCAGTTATCTTGAATCAAATTCGTGAAATTATACAAATTTTGTATTTAAACCAAAATATCAAGGATTTGGATGAACTGACAGAAAGGTGTTATATGGGTGAAATGTAGACCAGAATGTTCTCTATAATTTTGCCGTAGAACTTGAACTCATCGATTACTCAGAAGCCAAGATAAGCGAGGTTTTTTGTTTCTTAACTCGTTTTTTCATCCAGAGTGCCCCAAGTAGTCATTTGTTGAACTTCAACTATATCAAAGAATTGTTGTATTTTGCGGGACTTTCCATTTAAACCCCTATTTTAAGTGTCTTGGTGGAGTAGAGGCAGTCAAATTGGCATCTGAGTGATTGCAAAGCGTTATTATTAGAAAAATCAATTTTTTCACACTTAAACGGCAAAATCGGAGTGATAGCGTAGTCTGAGCGGAAAATGATGTATGGACAAAATGTAGAGACAAATGTTCTCTACAATTATGTTGAAGTAATCATCAAAATCGGTTCAGCGACAGTCGAGATAATTGAGGTTATGTGATATTGAAATTGGTTTTTCGACTGTGGCGCCCCTGGTGTTGATCCCACGAAGTTCAAATATTCTAGAAAGTTGTAGCATTTGGTGAGATCTTTCGTTTAAGCCCTCATTCATCAAAATCGGTTACATAGAACCGGAGATATGATTTTTTGAATTTCGTGAACTTTGACCCCTCATATCTCCGGTTCTATTGAAACCACAGCGCGCATAAGCACCATTTTGGAAACGTCCTAGACTGGACTACAACATACTAAAATTTCATTAACTTGCACAATGCCGTTTTTGAGAAAAGTGACTTTGAATTTCGATGAATTTTGACGCTATCACAGCGCCACCTGTGGTGACTTTTTGAACTTCCATCTGAAAGTGTTCATCGAGACGAAACCAAAAAGGTAAAATTTAGGTCGCTATGTTAGTTAGAACCGGAGATAGAGGCCGGTCAATGTTCGAACTTTGACCCCTTATAGCTCGGGTCAGGGGTTTTAGATCGACTTAAGGTTTTTTTTGTTTGATAGGTATAATCAACGGCTACAACATACTAAAATTTCAGCCCGATGCACAATGGAATTTTTGAGTTATTCAACTTATAAGATTTAAAAATTTTCTTTTTAATAATAGCGCCCCTAGCGGTGGTTTTATGAATTTGCGATGTTAGAAGGGGAAGTGGCATTTCACGAGAGCTTTCCAAAAAGCCCTCACTTTTTAAATTCTGACAATTAGAACCGGAGTTATGGCCATTTTAAGAATTTTTTTTTGGACCCTTATAGCTCGGGTCAGGGGGGTCGGGGGACCTTAAGTTTGGTATTGATGGAAAGCTCTAAGGCCCAGCTATAACATACTAAAATTTGAGCCCGCTCGATGCCATAGGGGCTGAGCTATTGAGAAAACAAAAAAAGGGGGGTCTTCAAAATGGCGGAAGGAGGGGTGGGGGGTGGGGGGTCAATGCACCAAGTTGCAATTTTCACCCGATATATAACCTTTGCCGAAAACCGCAAGTCGATATCTTTTTTAGTTTAGGAGCTATTAAGCTCCAAAGAGCGGCCGGCCGGCCGGCCGGCCGGCCGGGAACGTAAAATAGCCACATATATATTCGTGATCAGGAAGTGGCGAAACACATTTTGGCCAAGTTTGAGGTCGATCGGACGACATGAAATTTTGTTAGGATTATAGTAGGTGAGATTGTTAAGAATCTCACCTAATATATGTGATTATAAAAGAATCACGTCTAATTGGCTATATTTTGTCCGTTACGAAATGTACAGGTCAAACTGTTAGAGATATCGACTATAGGTCCTCTTAGGGACCCTCAAGAAAGCAAATCTTTCTCTTAGTTCTCTAAAACAAAAAATATAATATCTTTTGGTGTAAATAAATATCAAGTCATTGGTAATAGAATAGAGCTCTATATGAATCCGTCGAATCTACCATAAAATTGACCAAAGTCAATTGACCCAGTAATATCGCAATTTACTAGCACATCCTTCCATGTTAGTTAAATTCTAAATTTTACATCGTAAAGTTGTAAGTTCTTATCACTACAAAGGATAGGGGTGCAACCATTTCAAAAGCATCTCATAAAACCTTTGAGATTATAGTTCGTATGCAGATTTCGTAAGATACAAGAGCTTTGGTAAGTTAATGTAAACTGCTCTCAAGCTTATAAAACTGAATATATAGGGCTCCTATCACCATGGAGAAAGAAACATTAAATTTCAAAGTTTATATAGCATCTTTATAAAGGAAAACTAAATTAATTGCTGTAAAATGGAATTAGGAACTTCTTAAAACCTTAATATCTGTTAATCACAGCTTATTTCGTACACTTATGGGTTTTATAATTGTACTGAATTACACGGAGTACTAAAACAATAATCATTTTGAGGACTTGAATGACCTTATGAATACACACCATAAGAGTTTTGACACTTACAATTGAGAATGTTTTAGTTTGCTTTACAGCTAAAGTTCTTCAATAAATCTTCGTACCACCTTCTCTGATTTATGTTTTAAATGCCTGAAGCTTTCTTTTGAATATAAAATATTTCTTTTTAATTAAGTATATGTCTTAACCATGAACAACATATTGTAAAGTTCATTCATTTTTATTAAACTGCTTTATAATTAATTATGCGATTTTATCGAACTATGCAGGGCCGTAGCGCTGGGGGACCTTGAGGGGCAATGCCCTACTTTAAAAACCAGAAACTAAGATAATGTTCTAAGTAAACTGTTCATGGTATGATATGGTAGAGAAGAAATTAATCTCCTATTAAATGGCTTGATACATCTAATCTAATAAAGTTATCGATTGAAGTGCTTAAAGCAATTAGTTAAAATCGTATGGAAAATCAAACGATAATTTTGTGAAAAATTTAAATATCTTCACAAACATCTTTAAAAAAAAATAAAATAGAATATTTATCCATCAATTTGGCATTGTTATTAATGAGTTGAAATTGCAATTATTTGATGATTAATTAAATGAAATAATGTTTTTCAATGGTTCTAAGCAAAACGAGCGTAAACATTCTTACATTTCTTACATAAAAAACTGAATATATTTCCTTCTCTCATTTACGCATCCTCAAGATAGTTAAGGGGTTACGTGGATCAAGAAGACTATAAAAATATACATAATTTCTCAATTTTTTTTTAGCATATTAAAAAAAGTTAATTTAAGCTCTTAAGCATATAAAAGTACAACATTAACTTAACCTATATTTTCTAAATTTTTCATTAATATTTTTAAAAATTTAGTCATTGAAACCATATTTTTGGAGTTTTTTTTTTTGGAAAAAAAACATACTTTTCAGTGAAGAAGTTTTCTCGGAATTGGTCCATCTAAAGTCCAAAAATCAAATATTTCCTGTTAGCCGATAAGTCAAACTAATCCTTAAATGAAAGATTTTATGTTCACTTGGTCATTACGTATTCTACATTCTACAAGACGAAACATTTTTTTGTTTTACCTCATCGCACTTACATTCAAGTGAAGTGGACGGCAATCGACTAACCAAAATAGATCATTCAAAAATTTTTACTGCCCTACCTTTAATTACTGATGCCCTACCTTAAATTCAACTCTAGCTGCGGCTCTGCAAAGATGTTAAATTTGTTGTAAGGTTTTAGAAATTGTGAATGGAACCTAAATACAATGCTTGGACGATTTTGACTTATTTATGATGAAAAATTATTTTCCCAAGATGTTAAAAGAAATCCTTATCTTTATTTCCTGTTTAAGTTACTTTATTATAGCTCGAACTCCACAGAGAGATTTCTCAATCTCTCATTTTTTCCACGATATTTCAGAAAAAATTAAAGTAAAACTTTATAAAATGGAACTTAATTTATTAATAGTTAAAAATAAAATTAATGAAAGATATTAAAAATTAATTGTAAAAAAATAAATACCCTAGCGCTAAATTTATTGAGTGGAATTATACACAGAAAAAAATATTTTGTAAAATAGTTCGTAAATGTTTGTGAAATCCTATGTGGGAGTTACAGAATGCTCGTGAATCGTATAACCCACAAACAAGTTCGTAAAATGTTGTACTTTTTCACAAACATTGTTCGTAAAATGATCATTTGACGAATATTTTTTTGTACTTTTACAAACATTTGTTCGTAAATGTTCGTAAACACACAAAAAAATGTTCGTACAATTTTGTCATTTGTTCGTAAATGTTTGTTTGACTGACATGTTTTGTTTGTAAAAGTACAGAAAATGTTCGTCAAATGATCATTTTACGAACAATGTTGTGAAAAAAGTACAAAATTTTACGAACTTGTTTGTGGGTTATACGATTCACGAGCATTTTGAAAGTCCTCCAAAGGATTTCACAAACATTTACGAACAATTTTATAAAATATTTTTTTCCGTGTACTTATTTTCAGCATAAAAAACTAAATTTAATTATATTTGTAAAAATACTAAAAATAAAAAATCAAAATGTCGATTTTTTTATATAGGCATGAAAAGGCGTTATGGCCTACGCCTGAATCATTTCGAGACTTCTTTTTTTGTTTAGTTTTTTTTTTTTAAGGATAATGGGGTGGAATTGTATTTATTTCCACCAGTGTATTTTGCTGATTACGTTTCAAATTCTCACTTAAAAAATTCAATATTTTTGTTTCTAATTTTATTTATCATATTTTACTGCTCATTTTTAACTTTTTTTAATCAAATGTAATTTTTCACTGCTCGTTCTAATCTTTACTGATCATATTTTAATTTATGTTGATCAAGTTTTATTTTATGCTGATCATTTCTTTTACTGACCGTTTTGAAATATTGATTTTTATATTTTTTTTACTGCTCTGATTATAAGTCTCCGTCTCGTATTTAATTTTCACTGACTATTTTAATTTTTTTATGACAAATTGTTGTTTTTTTACTTTCTGTTTATTCGGAGCTATTCATTTAAATTTAACATTTTAATTTCAAAATTTATATAGAGAAAAGTTTATTTGGAACAACTGGTTCTGTACACCTTGTATTTATACTAGTTGCGTATCTTTCCATTGCATTGCCATTGAAGATGTCCCTGTTTGTAATGTTTAAAATAAATCCCACCCTCAGGTGTTATCATTTTCGGATCAGACCAAGAAGTGGCGGGAGTGATGAGGGCTGTCCGCCGAAACAATGCCACAGGGTCATTTTCGTGGATTGGTTCAGATGGCTGGAGTGCAAGGAACTTAGTGTTTGCCAACAATGAGCCAGAGGTATATATATGGAGTAGAGTGATATAAAGCTAAAGTGAAAATCCCATTGACTGAGTGTTTGTTTATCAGGTGGAAGGTACTCTGTCAGTTCAACCTCAGGCGAATCCTGTGAAGGGATTTGAAGAGTATTTTCTAGGATTGACTGTGGAGAAGAATTTGAGAAATCCATGGTTTGTTGGTTAGTATTATTTCTATGGTTTTTCCACAGCAATGCTCTTTATGGGATTTTCTTGTGACAGAATTCTGGGAAGACCACTTTGAGTGCAAGTATCCAAATAGCTCCAGGACACCTTTTAATAAAGACTACAGTCGCATGTGCAACAAAAAAGAAAAACTTACTAAAAATAACACGGATTTTGAGGATCAATTGCAGTTTGTGAGCGATGCTGTTATGGCTTTCGCTTATGCTTTAAGGTAAGATTAGTTTTTTTTTCATATTTTCCAAAAGAAGAGAAATCAGTTTTATGAGATTTTTATGAATGATGCAGGGACATGCATAAGGATTTGTGTCGGGGACGACCAGGATTGTGTGATGCAATGAAACCGACTAAAGGTGCGGAGTTGCTCAAGTATCTTCGTAATGTTGAATTTGAAGGTAAATTTCAGAGGAGTTTTTGGGGCTTGGGAAAGGATTTGAAAGTCAATTTAATTTGACAGGACTCTCTGGGGATCAGTTCAGATTTGACCAAAATGGAGATGGACCAGCCAGGTACAATATCATCCATTTCAAACAGACAGAACCCGAGAAATATCGATGGATTAAAGTTGGAGAATATTATGAGGGTGAACTGAGACTTAATATGGCAGGTATGATTGTCCTTAATAGATACTCAAATTATTAAGAATTCTTCAAAAAGCTTGTTAGAGGATTAACATTAGTTAGACTTGTATAATTTCCTAAATGATTTAGATTGAAGATTTTTTTCATGCATCAAATATATAGAACTATTTATCTTGAATTAAACTAAGCGTTGGTCACTTAAACATTGTATTAATTGAACCAAACAGAACGTTAACCAGTAAGGGAATTCTATAACAGTATGACAATGTCATATGACAAATTTAAAGTGTTTATTTGGTAAATTCGGGAGAATTAATCGAATATAAGAGTCATATCAGTTACTAAAAGCTTCATGGACCTCCTAGCAATGGCCATTTGATGCTCATTAGACTTTAATGTCGTCCTATTTTAAAGCCAAAATTGTTTATTATTACCAGTAAATTAATTGTATTCTTCTAGGAAAAAATCAGTAGCATTTAAAAAAAAACTCAGTAGACTTTCTCAAATTCGGGCAATTGTGACCAAAATGTCATCCGAAATAGAGAGAAATTCGAGCATCAAACTATATGAAATGCAACGATTTTTTGGTCATTTGCGCACTCATATTAAGTTTAGTTAGTCGTACTTATTGTGAATTGCATTAAATCTTCTTAAAAATGCAAAATCATATCAAAATTAAGACAAACGTGGAAAATTTGGGTATATTTGCTTAATTCGATAATCATAGTCAAACTTGAAAAACGTCAACAAACTTTTTGCAAATTCAACTGTCACCCGAATTAAAAAGTAGACCGATTTTAAAAGAGCCGAATTAGCGAGAGTCTACTGTACTTAAAAAAATTACGTAATTACCTAGTTGAATAACATTTTTGCTTAATTGAAGTCATGAGTACGCTACTGTTCTTCATAACTTCACTGAGAGGAATCCGAAAAAATTAAAATAACATTCCGGAAATGTTAATTTTACGCTGCAGTATTGATCCAAAATCGGTGTAAATATTACCACTTTTAGGTGTATTAGGGGTTAAAGTTACCCTTTCTAATGTTAATTTTACCCTTAAAAAAGGTGTAAAATTAACATTAAAAAATGTTGATATATTTTTACACCTAAAAAGTGTTAAAGTTCTGAGGAAAATAAGTTAATCTCACCCTCTTTTTCTCAGTGTTGGAACGCCAATGATTTTTTTTTATTTTGTTAAATAAATAACGAGAGAGAATATTTTTTGGTGTAATCCATAAGCATTTTCTCAAAGATAAAGTAATGATTTTTACGATATAATTAATTGAAAAACAGTGAAATTGTGTTTTTTTTTTATTTTCTTTGAAACCTCCTTAATATGTTAAATACAAATTAAGTGCCAGTGTAATTTTTCCAACACAAAGCTTTCTTTGAAATTCATAATCTTATACCAAAAAAAAAAACAATAACAAAAGTTGTTTGAGAAGTTTATAAGATGTACCATAAGAACCATGAAAGAAAATTACCAATTCTAGTGAATATTTTATCATAATCGTTATTTCAAGAAACATTGTCTCAACGGATACATTTAAATCTCCTTTAGCTTTCCCACGGGTTAAATTCTCATAAAATTATACGTGATTACGTGATGTTTTTTTTACACCAAATATTTTTGTAATATCTCCAATGACACAATGAAGAAATAAATATGTAAAGTTGACGAGTAATTAACGTATGTAAACATAAAAATAGTATATACACATTAAAATGTGATTATCAATAGTTCAAAGCCATATAAAGCTCATATTTAAAACAATTAAGATAGAAGTAGCAGATTGCAATACTATTTATTTTTTCTATTTACTTGAAATCAAAACAAAATCAAGAGGTATTTGGCTAGGAAAAGGGATTTGTTCTGTATTCGGGTTATCAACTTTCTGTCAAATACTTTGCAATATTCACAGAAATTGTTATGTTGCTTTGGTTGGCGATATGGCCTTTGAAGATGATAGAATAACTTCACTGAGAGAAATCCGAAAAAAGTTAAAATAACATTCCGGAAATGTTAATTTTACCCTGCAGTATTTATCCGAAATCGGTGTAAATATTACCATTTTTAAGTGTATTAGGCGTTAAAGTTATCCTTTTTCATGTTATTTTTACCCTTACAAAAGGTGCAAAATTAACATTAAAAAATATTGATATATTTTTACACCAAAAAAGTGTTAAAGTTATGAGGAAAAAAGTTAATCGCACCCCCGTTTTTTCTCAGTGTTTGGATTTTGAGTTATAAACATATACATACACTGAGAAAAAAATAGGGTGCGATTAACTTTTTTTTCCTTGTAACTTTAACACTTTTTAGGTGTAAAAATATATCAACATTTTTAATGTTAATTTTACAACTTTTTAAGTGTAAAATTAACATGAAAAAGGGTAACTTTAACCCATAATACACCTAAAAAGCATAATATTTACACCGATTTCGGATAAATAATGCAGGGTAAAATTAACATTTCCGGAATGTTATTTTAACTTTTTCGGATTTCTCTCACGTACTATACTTTCAGTACAGCGAGCGTTAACCAAAATCCTGAATGGGTCGAAATCCAGAAAAAACCAAAAATCCTGAATGCCAAAATCTCGTTAAAGTCAAAACTCCCGAGGTGACCGAATCAAGAACGTTTTGAAAATCAAAAATCCCGAATAGGTCGAAATACTGAAAACCAAAATCTCAAATAGTCAACAAAATCCCGAAATGGACAAAATCATACGAAAGACAATGCGTGAAATAATTTCTCAAAATACTAAAAATTCCCTTTGCTTACAGCAAGTGTGGATTCAATGGTGGGAGTAGCTATAACAGTTTTAAGAATTCAAGATTTTGGCGTTCGGTATTTTGGCTTTCATGATTTTGGCTATAACGATTTTGGCTCATACGGGATTTTGGCTTTCGAGATTTTGACCATAACCCATCTACTTTTTGTCCTAAATTTCTAAAACTCAAAGGATAGGGTAACGTGTGGTATTTTGGGACACTTTTTACCACTTTCAAGTTTCAAACAGCTTAACTACTTCTCAAATTATTTTTTCTTTGTTGATAAAAATATTTATGTTCCTTATGCTATCCAGAATAAGATTCTGATCGAAAAATGTTGAAAAATGCATAATTTTTATACAAAATAGCAAAAAATGTAAAGAAGTAACCGTGGTATAATTCGGGACAGTTGTGCATTTCGGGACAGACAAAAGTCGCTATTATGCAAATAAATTTCACCGATCCTGATTACTTGCCTTTAAGTAGAAGTTCTAAACTTCACTCTTTCATAAAAATGTTGTTTAAATTTCACTTTTAAAGTGACTTAAATCGAAATAAACTAAGCACTGTTTGTGTTGACATCTGCAAAATTGACCACACAGGTTTTGTAAAAAGTGGAATGTGACATTCACAATTCACGCGTATTTCACGCTACAAATCAAATAAAATTTTAGAAGTTTTGTATTTATCTGATACGTAAAGAACCTAATATCTCATATAGAACTAAAAAATAATTAGAAAACAAATATTTATAGGCTTTTTGATGTGTCCCAAAATACCCATATTATGTCTCGGAAAGCACCTTGTCCAAAAATGCCACACGTTACCCTATAGTATACTGCAATAAAAGTGTAAATTATGGTCTAGTTTTCAAGGACCGTCCTCAAAAGTCTAACGTTTTTCCTGTTTATACCTTCCTTTATAAATCATCTTCTCCATTTTTTACTTTACCAAAAGTTAATATTCTTCAAATTATACTTATTTCTTAATTATTTTCAGTTTCTGGTATAGATTACAATTTTAATTCTGTTTTGAATTCTCTGAAACTTTCACCAAACTCAAATTGGAAAAGTATCATCTATTAAAGTTTAACCAGAAATTCTATAATATTTTAATTAGATTTGGAATTGATCAACTAAAACAAGTAGTGAAAATTCATAAAATATGTTGTAACACTTGTGAGCTCGAGCGTTCTACACAATTTGACCCTTAACCGACATTCTTTATAATTCCAGCTTCTATGGTTCATATTGCACACATCGTAATTGTTACCACTTTAAATGTTTATATGTTCTCACTAAGGTTAATTATGAATTTGTAACTTAGAATTTAATGAATTTATGTTGCAAGCGATAGCTTATCGACTAATGGGAGCAATTAATTAAATTACATCAAAAACCCATTCGGACAATTATAATTACACTCCCTTTTAAGTTTTATTGTTTTCCTTCATCAATTTTGCATGCACTTTACTAAATTATACAGTGTAAACAGCGAATATGACTGCTTCATCTGCAGTATTGATCAATTTGATAATTTTATGGTATCTATAAATAAAGGGGTGGCAAAGTGTCTGAGCGGTCTAAGCTTTGTGAAATGTTCGAACTTGTGATGTTTCATGGTATACCCTTATAATTGATTTAATATCCTTTTACTGAATAAAATTGTATATACAGTGATTTTATAATTTCATATAGCTATTTTTTACCCAAATTTGTTTAAAAATGGTGAAACACTCTATAACTTTTTTAATCTTTTACTCTGAGATTAAAGTTAGAATGAAATACCGTCTAAAAAAACGATATAAATACACGGTGGAAAGGGAAAAAAATCTCTGGGCCCTTTTCGAAAATATATATAAAACATACTTTTGGTGGGAAAGGAGAGAAGTGGTATTAGGATCGGTGTTAGAATCATTTTAATGATCTTAATAAGAGGTCTATGTTAACCACAAAAAGCTATATCTGACCGTTTGTCCTCTAAGTCTAGTCATCAGTTCTAGCTCGAAAGTTTTCGAATGAATATGATCTTAATTTCGAATGTTACTAGTTCTTGAATAATACAATACCGAAAGCAAAAAATTTTTACGATTAATTTTATTTTATTCTATTCTACTAATTCTACCTTATTATATTCTGTTAATAGAATTTTTGCTTACGGGAAGAAGATAAATATGCAATGACCGATGAACCGATTATGAACCAATAAACAATTTTTGTGAGAAAATCAAATGTATTACTTCTAAGCTAATTTGATCGTTTTTTTTTTAAGTTATTTAGTAGTCGGTTCAAAAAAAGTAGTCAATCGGTGAATAATGGGAAAGTTCTGCTACATTTAGTACCTTTTTACAAAAATCCTGTTCACAAAATAATTTCAAAATTTAAATCTTTAGATGTGGGAGGGGGTAAAATAGAGATAAAAAAGGTGTATTATAGAAAATAGAGTTATTAGTTATTATATACCTCGATCAATTTATAATGCTTTACAATCATAAAGTATGAATACGAAAAAGTTATAACGGATTAGAGATTCAATTCGGAAAAATGTATAGGATTGTTGTACTGTAGATGCAAGTGGACCACATTACCGAGAAATTAAATACCATGAAAATTTGCAGATGTGCAATTTAAATTGGATCAACCAACACCACCAGAGTCGGTGTGTAGTCTACCATGTGAGCGGGGTCAGGCAAAGAAATATGTTGAGGGTGAAAGTTGCTGTTGGCACTGTTTCAATTGCACACAGTATCAGGTGAGAATGAGCAAGTGCAATTTCATGCTTGAATAAATTCACACCACCATTCTTATCATTCCTATTGTTTAACTCTGTCCCATCTTATTCCAAATCAGATTCGCCATCCAAATGATGAGACACAATGTCTCATGTGCAAAGAGGGTACCATTCCGGACCGTAATAAAGAAATTTGCGAGGATATTCCAGAAGTCTTCCTTCGACCAGAATCTGGCTGGGCAATTGGTGCGATGGCATTTAGTTCAACTGGAATGCTCATAACACTATTTGTTGTGGGTGTCTTTCTAAGGTATGTAGGACATTAACATTGTTAGTTTATAGGATTAGGATGTTAGGATGGTTATGGTGTCATTGTTCTCACTGGGTAATATGCTGATGAAATTACAGTGTTATTTCAATAGTGTTAAAGAATTCTGACCAATATCATTTATTTATACTATTGAGGTCTGAGAAAAATCACAATTTTATCATGAATGTGCTAGGCTTCTGCACAAAAAGTCTTGGAATTTCGAAATAACATGGATTTTTTAATTAAAAAAAACATTGCAGTTTTGAGATTTAACACTACTTGAGTCTAACTGTATTTCATTTTTCTTATTTTTTTTATTAAATATTTAACCCATTTAACCCATCAAAAGTTGAAACTTCGAAAAGTCCTAATTTTGTTGATTCGTAGAATGAAAGCTGCCAAATAAATAATTGTAAGTTAGGCTCATTTAGAAATTATGTACCGTAGGTGCGGGTGACTTTGACACTCTCCTGTTCGTAAGCTTTTCTTTATAGTTCTAGAACTTGAGGATGGTCTTTACCGATCCGATATACCATGTCTGATCGGTGAGAACCGTTATTAAATTTCTTAAACATTAGAATTAAAGAGAAGCTTTCAAACAGGACGGTATCAAAGTCACCCGTAGAGGAAAAAGTCACCCGCTGTTACCCGTGGTATCACACTAGAGAATTTTACACTAAAATTTTAATGTGATTCATATTAATTGTTACTGATATGTATCCCAATGTGCAATCTTTGTCCAAAGCTTTTAGAAATTGATTAATTCAGTGATAAGAAAGTGGACTCGGGTCACAAAAATTGGTTTAAATAGATTAAAATAGGATAAATACGATTGATAAATTAATGATTTTTAATAATGAGCAAAATTTGCTCATTAAATTTTCATCGGATAACACTTTATTGCAGTTATTCGGGTGGTTTCTGCGCCACAAATTTAACACCAGTTTATTCGTGATTAAATTGTTATAAAAAGTAGTTCCAATACCTATTATTTATCGCGAACGAGATAGAGAGAGGACAAAAGACAATAAAAAAGATCGGTCAAGAAGATAAGTAAGAAAAAATCTAAACAAAAATGTGTTCGATCTATATATTCTTTCATAAACTTCTAGGATTTCGTGGTCAAATGAGATGATGGCCAAATTAATTGAGGCTTTGCATTAGAGTGTTTCAACAAAAAATTATTATGTTCAAAAAATCGTCACTTGCAATGTTGTCATATAGATTTTCAACGAAACCGCCATGTGAATATCGTGTTAGAAGCCAATCACTCGCCTACATCCTCCTTCTTCTCGCTTGGCGGGTCCTTTTGCACGACATAAAAGTAGCGTACAGGAGAACTTCCTCTTCTACACTGAAATTACTCATTTTCACTCAAACGACTAAAATGCTTCAAAAACAAAGTCATTCATTTGACAACCCGCGTGCCATTGTGACATTAAGCAATTCGAGCAATGTGTCTTGACTAAAAATTAGCAATTTCGAGTGAGAGCGCCCACAGAGCTGGGGTAAGTGTAAATAGCCGAGACAGCGACAACTGAGCGATAACTATTTTTTTACACTTCGTGTCTCGGCTATGACCATTTTTTTTGGTAATTATTGAGGAATTACCATTTTTTGTTCCGAAAGCTCCTGGCGCTCCGAAAATTTTTATTCCCGACAATTGTATATATGGCCAATTATTTCTAATCATTAAACCGCCAAATTGAAAATCTAAGTACATCGAAAATTGTTCATTGATAGAAAATTCTTCCAGGAATGATAAAATATGCTGAGTTTGCTATAAATTAAATCTTAGTAATATCAAAATTGCTTAAAATTCTCGTGATTCTAAAATAAACACTCTGATTGATTGTTACTATTTTGATAACAAATAATAAGCTTAATTATTAAACCAATATTTTATTTATTAATTTAATTATTTATATTTTTACTCCTTGCTATCCTTAAATTAATATTTGCATTTTGTCAGGTAATAATTAAAAAATATTCTTATTGCTTGTTAATAAGCTTTAAAATATATTTAAAAATTTCGAAAGGTAATATCAAAAATCTACGGGAATCGAAAAATCCCGTAGACATTTTTTAATAAGTTGAGAAATTTTTTTAAAATAAATAATAAAATAATAAATAAATAATAAAATAAATAAAAAATAAAAAAATAAAAAATGTAAATAAATAAATAATAGTAATTTTTATTTTATAGGTATATTTTTAAATAATTCACAATATCTTTACTAATACTAATCAAATGATCATAATAAGTAAACAGATAAGAATAAAAAGTTAAAGAAAAAATGATTAAAAATATGATGTTTTATGCGGATTATTGCTTAAATTTCAAGGAAGCAGCCTGACATTTTATATAAATTTTATATAAAACTTAACTTTCAATTCATTCCGGAGGTTAAAGTCGACGCTAAGCCAGCGTAAATTTAAAAAATTTACTACTAAAATATTTAATAAAAGTATTTGAAAATTTATATTGGCATTTTATGTTTCTCTGTGTTTTCGGTTGCAGACTTTTTATTTATTTATTAATGAAACCCTTTTAGAACCAAATCGATTTTCTTTGACCCGAAAGAGAGTATAATTGGAATACTAATGAAAATTTAGGTCAATTACATAAGCTGTCCCGGCTATCCGCTTGAGTTTGAACAATAATAAAAAGTGGACAAGATAACTTATTTGGAATTTCATGATTCTCGGAAGCTTTCAAAAATGGTTTCCGAAGCTTTCGCAAAATGGTTTCAGAAAGCTCGGGTAAAAATTTCTCCTGGCTCTATGGGCACACTGATTCTAGAAGTTTTAATGAGCAACTTTTCACTTTAACTTTAATGTGAAATTTTCTAGTGTGATAACTCCGCGGTTTGTCTTACTGAAGCTAATTCCCGCCTAATGATAAGTAAATTATACCCGAGTTATAAGATTTGTATAATGCAGATCAATGTAACATACATACAAAAAAAAATTAGTATATATGTTGCACTTTTCAATAGAATTCCTTTATTTTCCTTTACTTGGAAAGCAGTTAACTCTTTCGCGTCCCAAATTTATTCAGCAGATGAATTCATGCAAAATTGAGTTTTTCCTAATGCTTTATGATCAAATATAATAGTTCAGAGAGGAAAAAATTTTTCCATTGCGTGAAAACTCGGAAAAACCCCGGGTCATATATGACCCTGTTGTCCTCAAGGGAAGTGTATTAGGTGAGATTCTTAACAATCTCACCTACTATAATCCTAACAAAATTTCATGTCGTCCGATCGACCTCAAATTTGGCCAAAATGTGTTTCGCCACTTCCTGATTCCGAATATATATGTGGCTAAGTTACGTTCCCGGCCGGCCGGCTGGCCGGCCGGCCGGCCGGCCGGCCGCTCTTTGGAGCTTAATAGCTCCTAAACTAAAAAAGATATCGACTTGCGGTTTTCGGCAAAGGTTATATATCGGGTGAAAATTGCAACTTGGTGCATTGACCCCCCACCCCCCACCCCTCCTTCCGCCATTTTGAAGACCCCCCTTTTTTTGTTTTCTCAATAGCTCCGCCCCTATGGCATCGAGCGGACTCAAATTTTAGTATGTTATAGCTGGGCCTTAGAGCTTTCCATCAATACCAAACTTAAGGTCCCCCGACCCCCCTGACCCAAGCTATAAGGGTCCAAAAAAAATTTCTTAAAATGGCCATAACTCCGGTTCTAATTGTCAGAATTTAAAAAATGGGGGCTTTTTGGAAAGCTCTCGTGAAATTCCACTTCCCCTTCTAACATCGCAAGTTCATAAAACCACCGCTAGGGGCGCTTTTTTTAAAAAGAAAATTTTTAAATCTTAAAAGTTAAATAACTCAAAAATTCCATTGTGCATCGGGCTGAAAATTTAGTATGTTGTAGCCGTTGATTATACCTATCAAACAAAAAAAACCTTAAGTCGATCTAAAACCCCTGACCCGAGCTATAAGGGGTCAAAGTTCGAACATTGACCGGCCTCTATCTCCGGTTCTAATTAACATAACGACCTAAATTTTACCTTTTTGGTTTCGTCTCGATGAGCACTTTCAGATAGAAGTTCAAAAAGTCACCATAGGTGGCGCTGTGATAGCGTCAAAATTCATCGAAATTCAAAGTCACTTTTCTCAAAAACGGCATTGTGCAAGTTAATGAAATTTTAGTATGTTGTAGTCCAGTCTAGGACGTTTCCAAAATGGTGCGTATGCGCGCTGTGGTTTCAATAGAACCGGAGATATGAGGGGTCAAAGTTCACGAAATTCAAAGAATCATATCTCCGGTTCTATGTGACCGATTTTGATGAATGAGGGCTTAAACGAAAGATCTCACCAAATGCTACAACTTTCTAGAATATTTGAACTTCGTGGGACCAACACCAGGGGCGCCACAGTCGAAAAACCAATTTCAATATCACATAACCTCAATTATCTCGACTGTCGCTGAACCGATTTTGATGATTACTTCAACATAATTGTAGAGCACATTTGTCTCTACATTTCGTCCATACATCATTTTCCACTCAGACTACGCTATCACTCCGATTTTGCCGTTTAAGTGTGAAAAAATTGATTTTTCCCATAATAACGCTTTGAAATCACTCAGATGCCAATTTGACTGCCTCTACTCCGCTAAGACACTTAAAATAGGGGTTTAAATGGAAAGTCCCGCAAAATACAACAATTCTTTGATATAGTTGAAGTTCAACAAATGACTACTTGGGGAACTCTGGATGAAAAAACGAGTTAAGAAACAAAAAACCTGGCTTATCTTGGCTTCTGAGTAATCGATGAGTTCAAGTTCTACGGCAAAATTATAGAGAACATTCTGGTCTACATTTCACCCATATAACACTTTTCTGTCAGTTCATCCAAATCCTTGATATTTTGGTTTAAATACAAAATTTGTATAATTTCACGAATTTGATTCAAGATAACTGAATGGCGTCTCCCAACTTCAGCTCCAAATCGAATACATAAGCCGGTTAGGATTATCTGTCCCTTTACCATTTTCAAAATCTATATCACGGGCTTTTTAAGAGTTTTTTTTGCTTGAAGTTACTAATTTGGCCAAAACCATGGCAAACTGGATTGTCTTGATGAACACTGTACTCCTGGTGTTCAAGGAATCTTCCTGGTAATCCCTTGAACAGTCACTGTCACAATATTTTGAGTGGTATTTGACAAAAATAAACTTATCCACATATTTAGTCACACACAATACAATTGCACAATATGAGACGCTTGCAGAATACTCTAAAATATTGCAAAATATGTTATAATTCGTCAGATATAAGAAGAAATGTCCAGGAGCAAGATGTCCCACCTGCATTTCACAAAGAAAAACAATGTCCCAACTACATTTCGCTGCAGGTTTGGGACGAAAACACTGTTACCCTTGGGGATTATAGGGTCATATATGACCCGGAAAATTCTACACGCTTTTTTGGAAAATTGAGAGTAATTTATTATATCAAAATATGCAATATACAATCTTTGGATATTCTATTTTGTATTTCTAAAGAACTTTTTGCTAAAAAAAAATAAATGAATATAAAAAATTTTGAAAAAGAAAAGTCATTTCACAAAGTTCGAAATTCGTGATTTTTGATCTCAAATATTTTCTTTTCCTGAATATCTGGAGTCTTGAGAAAATTAGCCAAGAATCTTACATATCCTTCTATTATGATGTCGTGCACAAACCGATAGATTTCAATTAATGTAAATAGTCAAAAGAAATTGTTTTTTCCCCGGGTCATATATGACCCTAATGACGCGAAAGAGTTAAAAGGTTAGGCGGAGTTTTAAAGATAACTCTTTTTTTACAAAATAGACAATCTTCAGTAAAACTTGTGTAATGAATAAAAGCATCACGTATATGTTACAGTTACACGATAGCAATTAGAAGTTTTGAGTGCTAGACAATGAACGGAAGTGCGCGTTGCTGGATCAATTTATCTTTGCTTCTCATTTCCAATGAACTTTATAACTTACAATTCTTTTATTTTAATGGCACTTCATAAAACTCGATCCAATTTGTTTTGCAATACAAAGTCTTATAGCAGGGATGTTCTATGATAGTGGATTATTCCATGAATTTGACAGCACTTCTGAAACCATTGAATGGTAGAAAGACATCTTTAGTGGATCATGACATGACTTTTACAGGTCACGCCTACTACCTGTTTTTTTGCGTGCTTTTGACTCAGGAAACTCAATACGATTTTCCATTGAAAGAAAAAGATTCAATGTTTAATGTAATGCAGATACTCTAAACAGAATGTTTTTTTCTTGAGTTTTATCCTTTCAATATTGCTATTGAATACATTAATTTAATAATGTTTCCAAGTTTGACAAAATAAGAAAAAAACAGTGAAATTTACGACGTTTTATCGGTGATCGGAATTTCAATTTAAAACTCCAAAAATTGCATTAAAATTCAATCTTGTCTGGTGCATTCTGTATTTATTGATTGATAAAGAACATAATGTGGCTATTCCAATGAAAAATGTTTCATGATAAAAAAAATGCCTTTGTGAATCATTTCATTTTATTTCTTTCATACGCATTATGTTTATATATGAGCGTCTCATTCATGTGTCAAGAGGAAATTTAATTTTTTCGTCTTTTCATTTGCACAATCAAGCCAGTTGAATAACATTTTTTTCAATAATTTTTGGTCAATATTACGCTTTTTAGTCAGAAGATAATGGAAATTTTATATTGCGTTGTATTTATCTGAGATTATTTACTTTCTTTTATACTTGTGTTGCTATTTTGTAAAATATAATTTTGTTATATTAACATTTTTTTACTGTATTTTACGAAAATAAATAAAAGAATATGATTTTATTACTAACTAGGGAGAAGTGGGACACCTTTGAATGTGGGGCAACTTTGAAATTGGGATTTTTCAACTATTTTTAAATAAAATTGAGCCATATTATGATATAATTTAGCTGCATAAACAGACTGATAAAATTACATTATAATAAGGCTTAATTCCATTTAAATATGGGAAAAAATCTCAATTTAAAAGCTACCCCACTTCCTTCTTAGCCATTCACCTAGAAATCCTTACTATTACGATTCTGTGGTCCAAGGTGAAATCTGATGTCATTCGATCCGAGTCAAAATCTATGTCAGACCTACATCCCAACGCCCATCCGCCTTCCATTATTTTGGAAAATTCCTAAGTGTCGTTCTTTTTCAATAATTTGCCCCTATCCGACACGAATTGATTTCAAATTTTAGTATTTAAGCTTTAAACTGTAAAAAATATAGACATAAATTTCTCTAGTATGTAGAGGCCATAAGACTTAGGGGAAGGTGGGGTAGTTTCACTCATACATTATATTCGAAAATAAAGATTTTTAGGACGAGAAAAAGAATATTTTGTAATTATTCTTTTTATTTTCAAATAGTCAATACTGAAGAGACTAACTCAAGAGAAAAATATAGTTTAAATATATTTAATATTTGTTTAGCAAATGAATCCTGAAAAACATTCAGTTGCGTTAAACTGCCTAATGATGCCCTATAATTAGAAAAACTTGAAGCCCCGCGATTTGATTGACCCAAGGTTCAAAAATTTAATCTCTGAATGGTAATAAGTCCTGTTCTAATTGTTCAATTTCGCACGATTTCGTGCGACTTATCGCTAGAGAGGTCTCGATCTCACTTACAACATACTAAAATTTATTCTAAATCGGAAATAGAAATTTTAAAATCATTACACGTCGAATTTTCGAAAATCGTGTTTTCGATTTAATTACCCATAAAGTTCTTTGTATAAAATTTCAATTTTCGATATTGAGAAGTATTGTAGAACTTTACAAGCCCTTTGCAAATTACTCAAGATTATCTAATTCTGGAGGCAGAAAAAATCCCAAACTCAAAATCCCCCCTAACGCTAAATCCCGAAAGGGCCACAGCCTCTAAAGCCAAAATCCCAAATGTTCAAAATCCTGAAGGGGATGAAATTATGAAGAGGATAATGTGTTGAATAATTTCCCAAGACACAGAAAATTTCCCTTTGTCTCCTGCAAGCGCGGGTGCAATCGTGGGAGTAGCTATGACACTTTTAAGAAGTCGGTATTTTGGCTTTCGGGATTTTGGCTTTCGGTATTTGGCTTTCGGCATTTTGGCTTTCGGAATTTTGACCGGGACATATCTAATTCTGGGGTCCTGGCCAAAATCCCGAAAGCCAAAATCCCAAAAGCCCAAATCCAGAACGCCAAAAGAGCGAAAGCCAAAATGCCGAATGGACCAAAATCCCGAAAGCCAAAATTCCAAATAATAAAAAAAATTACAATAGTTAATAAAAACAAGATTAAAAAATCAAAATTTTGGGTATGCGCTGTATGCCCAACTTCATTATAATGGTCCCTGTCAAAATCATGAAAGCCAAAATCCCGAAATCCAAAATCCCAAAAACCAAACATTAATTTTAATTTTTCCTTTATTTTTGTTTGTTAAACATTTTTCTTACGAAATTTTGGCAAAAATTAGTGAAAAACTTTATAAGATGGAACTTAATTTATAAATTATAGTTAAAATTGAAATTATTAAAAGATATCAACCTAAAATTGGTCAAAAATAAATACCCTTCTAGCACTCAATTTATTGAGTGGAATTATACTTATTTCCACCCTAAAAAACAAAATTCTATTATATTTCTAAAAATACTTAGAATAAAAAATCAAAATATCGATTTTTTATGTTGGCATGAAAGGAAGTTATGGTCTACGTATGAATTTTTTTCGGGACTTTTTTTTTGTTCAGTTTCTTTAAGGATAATAGGGTGGAATTACACTTATTTCCACCACTGTATATATTGATGGATATTCTTCCAGTAAATCTCTAGGGGGAGGCTTTGAACTTTCGCATACAAAAATGATGTTCAAGTTCAGTGATTTTTTCTGACTACCATGCAAACTGTATGGATTCTCCAACTATGCCAAAAAAATGTCTTACTTATAAGGTTTATAATCCCACCAAACAAAATTCCAGGAAATCCTTAGATTTTCCTCCAGAGGAAAATGAAAATTTAATGGCGATTTATCCGATAGATGAATCAAGTTTCTATTATCGCACACGATTCACGCCATCATTGAACACCCCATTTTCACCGTAAATTTTGCACCGGACACTAAAAGTTGCACATCATTGTTTAAAGGGAACTCTAATCTACTTGATTAAACCATTTTTATATAGAATAAAACATTTTAATATCACTTTTTTGGAACTTTTCTGAGAGATGTTTTATTGACATTAAAAACCATTTTTTTGATTGGTTCTACGAGAATTTCACTCCCGAAACGGTTAAATCTGATGAATACTTTCTTAAAAAGTCCAAATATCACCAAATTTACACGAATCAATAAGTTTTTAAAGCTAAAAATTGACTAAAACTCTGCAAGCGAGAAGACCACACAAGATTCCACCATTCCTCCACGGAGCCGGATATGCACAAAAACGTTTGAATGCGCATCATTGAAGATTTCTCTGTTCCTGCAGCTGCAGGAATCGGGATTTAGCACAGATATTGAGCTTCAGCAGGTGAACAAGCTAAAATTTTCACAAAACAGCTTCTCACGGACAATTTCTTTTCTTTGTCATGCAAAACAACACAATAGTGAGGTTATGTCAAAGATTGTCAAAAAACCAGTTGTAAACTGTATGAGCTTATTGCAGATGTGATTCTTTCATTGCACATTCAGTTTGTGCAAGCTTGAAAAATATTTTTATATCAAAGAAATGCAAAATTGCTTAATAATTACTCAACTGCAGCCTATTTGAGTCAAATTACTTCTTGTTTATCAACTTTACGATTTTTAAGTTTTCCTTTTTAGTGGTGGATCAAATCGGTAGATTACAATAGATGTGAATATGAGGGATCGTATCTAAAATGAAGTTTCCTGGAAAATATCTGAAAGAAGCAGTCTTCTATGTGCGATCGATGAATCTGAGTCAAGTTTGTGAATTTTGTTCCACCCACAAAAAGTGCCTGTTCAGCCTAAAAGATTTTTACATAAATCTGATTCCTAATAACCCTTCTACCCTTTGTGATAGTAGTTTTTCAGAAAAGTGATATTAATTCTGCACAATCGTATGAAATATTGCACAGCAAAATTACAGTTTTGGACCTGTTTTTATTTTTTGTTTCCTGAAACTAGGAAAAAAGGATTAGACTCTCAATTTTTTCAGGAAAGATGGGATTTAAGGTTAGCTATTACAATATATAGCCATATGTGAGATTCATAAAGGAATATGGGAGAAATATGAAGTGTCTGAAGGTAGCGTATGTGCGAACGATCAAAGCCTCCCCCTACTAAACTTTGAGTGAATGACAGTTTGAGCGGATCATAAATCGCAAACTTTTCTAGAATTCTGAAGGATCATCCTGAGTCTATTTCCGGCATAAGCTTTCCTGGGCTTATCGCTGGTTTTAGAAAGCTTGCTCCTGTCGATTTTCTTTTACTTTAAAGTCTTCAAATTATGGTAATTCTTATTTTTCAATTGCAAAATGCCTATAGGTTTGCTTAGGTTCAGAATCATATCATGATTGAGTTTTATTTAGGGCACAAATAATTAGAACTATATGCATTGTAATTCAATTTGAGAAACTAAAAATTAAACTTGATTCAATGAATTAAATTAACTTAGAACTTAAGTAGTTTAATCTCATTTTCCGACAATCCATTTTTGTCTCCGTTATCCAAGACTCATTTCCGTAATTATAAGATTTTTTGCTATAACCAAAAAATAATTTATGCATCATTTTATATTATCTAATCATTATGAAAGAATAATCTTTCATAAATGATTCTGAATGTGGTTCAGGTTCTTTTTTATACACGCTATTTTATAAAATGGAACTGAGTTTTTCTGTAACTTGTCAATTTCTATAGTAAATTTTACTAAAAAAAAATAACTGAACATAGCTCATTCGAGTTTAACATGGTACTAAATTTGAATTTGTAGACACAATGATACACCAGTAGTGAGAGCTTCTGGCCGGGAATTAAGCTACGTTCTCCTGGGTGGAATCCTCATGTGCTACTTCGTAACATTCGCTTTAGTTTTGAGACCAACAAATTTAGTCTGCGGCATTCAGAGGTACACTAAATCAAATCCCCTTTATTTATGTACGGATATAGTGTAAGTATTTATCCCTACCTGCAGGTTTGGTGCTGGATTCTGCTTTACAGTTGTATATGCTGCACTTCTTACCAAGACAAATCGCATTGCAAGAATATTCAAGGCGGGCAAACAATCTGCAAAGAGACCTTCATTTATAAGTCCACGTTCCCAATTGATTATCTGCACGGGATTGACGTCAATACAGGTGAATTAGAAAATAGAATTTTTTTAAAAATGAATATAATAAATTTTGAAAATATGTGTAATGCTGCTATTTAGGTGCTTATCAATGGTGTCTGGATGGTAATATCACCATCTCGTGCAATTCATCATTATCCAACCAGAGATGACAATCTCTTAGTTTGTGATTCATACATCGATGCATCTTACATGATAGCATTCTCCTACCCAATATTCCTTATAGTCATATGCACAGTATATGCTGTAATAACAAGAAAAATTCCCGAAGCATTCAATGAATCCAAACACATTGGTTAGTATGAAAAAGAAAAAAAAATCTTTAATATTTTATAACATTAAAAGATAAATTTTCGCAGGATTCACAATGTACACAACATGTGTCATCTGGCTGGCTTTTGTACCACTCTACTTTGGTACGGCAAATCATGTTCCACTGCGAATTACATCAATGTCTGTTACGATAAGTTTATCAGCGAGTGTTACAGTAGCGTGTCTTTTTTCACCAAAAGTGAGTGAACTTTTATCTCTTGCCATTTTATTTCTTTTTCTTCGATTTTCATGTTAGCTTATGGTGCTATTGCAACTTTTATTGCTCAAACTCAAAGGGGAAAGCAATATAAATAATCCCTCGATTTTGAGTTTATATAAATATTTCGATTCCTCACCTTGCCAAAGATCATTTTTTAAGAAAATTTTGAAATTTTCTTTGGAGGGAATGACGTCAAGTTGCTTGTAATGCTTCTCGGTCTTAAAGATCAAACGGTGAGAAATATATCGTCTTCTCGTTCTGTGATACCCCAAGTAGCGAATTGAAGTCAGCATACGGTCATATTGGTTATTTTTATCGCATGACTATTGTATTTATTTGGGCACTTGGTTACCGTAACCGTACTTTCAAAATGATGAATAACTTTTCCGTTATAATGAGGTATCTTACCATCATCATCATTTTTAACTGTTTAGTCCCTATTGGGATCGCGAGCTTAGGACATTTAGGTTAACAGTCCACGCCTATCGGTCCTTTGCCACTCAGGAAGATGTTCACGTTCGATCAACTTAAAACCTTTACGTATTGTCTAAAGGTATTCATCTTTATGTCCATTCAGTATATACAATTTTTTCCATTTTGCTAAAAGCAAATTCCTAGCCCAGATAAAGAGTATCAAAGATAGCGTCTCGTGCTTCGTGAGAAGTACGAGTTTTATGCACAATCTGAACCATCCTATACTAGAGCTGTGCGTATTTTCAGAACAATTTTAATTTAATATTTTAAAGTATTTTTTTTATTTCAACTAGAAATCTTGAAAGAATATAAGGAAAAATGCGTTTTAGAAGCAAGAGAAGCGCCAAGAAAACTCTGCAAGAAATTAGGCGCCCCCAAAAAGCACCTGAAGGAATTTAAAGTGTCGCTTTTTACTTCAACATGAAATCATGCAAAAATATAAGAGCGAAAGCAAAATGCATTTTGAGTGCTTTATGGGCGACAAGAAAGTCTTTAGAATAATTGGATGCTCCAAAAATTGAGGGAATTAAAAAAGCTTTTTCTTTACTTCAACGCGAAATTTTGATAGATACGGACAAAATTCATTTTAAGAACTAGAGGAGCGCCCTAGAATGTTTCATGAGGAAATTAAAAGTTGTTTTTAGTAGATTATAAGAATAAAATGCAATTTAAGAACCAGAGAGCGCCTCAGAAAGTTTTTGAAAAATTTTAAAGTTTTTTTTTATTTGTTGAAATACATTTTGAAAGAAATTTGAAAAAAATTTGCAATTTTGAAAAATTATAAAGACAAAACGCATTTTAGTAATGAAAAAGCGCCCTAGTCTGGGCTCGACTATGTGTCGAAATCTTCTCCCAAGGTCTTTAGCATACACTTTACCGGGCGAACTCAGAAGGGAGATTCCTCTATAATTTCACTCTTTCTTGTTTTCCTTCGTGGATGATCAGTGTTCAACGGTTGATTACCACCTTTATCCAATTAAATCAATACCAATTTCTATACGACTGCGGTAATTCTACAGTTTCATACGGACCGTTATAGGGGAATGTAGGCAGCCTTCGCACATTTTTTTGTGCCTCATATTCAGGACTTTTTTCTGACTAAACTGTAAAATGGGCAGTGAATTGCACTACACCAAAAAATTCTCAGATCTTTTAGGTTTCTATGCATGTCTAGTTCACTATCACAGAATTGTTGGTTTTTCCTGGAGAGGAAAATGAAAAAATATGACGATTTGTGCGATTATTGCCCCCGGGGGCAGCGTTCATGCGATGGGGGTTTGGTTTCGTCGTTGCTTTTTTTTCTCGAAATAAATTTTATCTACAATTAAAAATTATTTTCCGATTGTTATACTGTACCCCACTGAACCCGCGGAAACTATCACTGCACTAAAAGAAGATCTTTCAAACACCTTTTTTCACATTTTCTAGAGCATTGTTTTTTCTTGCAAATGAATATCGAAAAATCGACTATGAACATGTTCACACGGTTCCCACTGTCAGTAACCGTCGTCTCATGGATGACTATACGCATGTCGAAGAGGAAATGACCACGAATGTCTCACTGTGGCTTATGAGGCTTTAGTGAAGTTATGATTTTCAAGCTGGAGTTGTCTGATAGATGTGCGAACGCTCACACATTCAGTGTTTGAAACCACACACAGTGTAGTACTTGCGAATTTTCCGCCACCGTGAAAATAATTTCCCTCCAATGCAAAAAATTATTACGTAAATATCATCTCAAGTATACTCTTCATCCAACTGTGTAAGTATTTTTTTTTAGAAATGAGTTTAACTATGATAAATCAAATGAAACGTGCGCCATCAAAAATACCCATTTTGGGCCAATTTTCTATTTGTGATCCTAGCAACTAGGAAAGAAGGGCTTGGCTGCCTATTTTTACATTGAAGATAAGGTTCATAAATACTTAACTTATGGCTAAGAAATACGGAACCAACTCTTTGGAAATAAAGAGAAAATTCGCATCGTTCGAAAGCTCACACGTGCAAAGCCTGCCTACATTCCCCTATTAAAGAAAATAAAAAAAATATTTCTAATGGAGAAAATCTACAACAACCCTATTCAGTATGATTCAATGTGTAATTTTGTCTTGAGAAACTATTAAGAATATGTTAATAAGGTTTTCCTTAATATTTTTTTACTGATTAATTACTTTAATAAAGTTCCGTTACAAATAGTAATCATGATTAGTAAATGTACGTTTTAATTACGTAAATCTTACTTTTAGAAAATTATATAAGTTTTTCTAAGCAAAACTTAGCAACTCGATAAATAAGCGTTATGTGTTTGAACAAGTTATGAGATACAATATAACACTTTCAGTTAATATATCGTAATAATCAGGTAAGTTAGTGGTTAGAGCTTCGAGGTATACCTCGAGTCTCAATGACGTTCGCATAACGTTATCATGACCTCATACACTGTTGGGGGAGGCTTTTAGGCTTCGTACACACTCTGGTTTCGAACAATTTATATCTCCCCATATTCTTTTAATTAATCTGACTTAATAGTAATATTTTTTAACAGCCAGTCTTTAGTCACACATTTATTTAAGGCACATGGAGGACATATGAAATGTTCCAAGCCAGAGTATGTGCAAGCCTGAAAGTCCTTCCCTAGCAAAATTTTGCTACTTGGGGCTTCATACGTAGACATTCCTCAGAGATTATTTCTTTGTCTATCTCTACATCTACTTCTTGTCCCCCGCCACCCCTAAATCATTTGCATTGCTAGAATTCCACAGAGAGAAATAGACGTGCAATTCCAGTGGTGCAAAATGCTATTTGCACTACTGGAGTTTCTGAACTTTAAATGTGTACATTAGTTCTAAATGATAATATTATTATATTGAACCTTTGTGGAGATGAAAGAGCTGCTTAGTATTTTTAGTAAAAAACTTACCGTTTCGTAAAAGTACAAAAGATATCCTTTACATCGTGGAAATTGTACAACTTTAGATTAGTAATTCGTAGTCTATTTTCAAATATTGTTTTCTCATCTATCGGGTACTCCGACAAATACATTTATGTTTATTATCCCATTTCCTTTTTCTCTTTCTATCTTGATCTAGTCCTTGGTCTCGGTAGCGAGGACGTTATAGACAAAATTGCTTTCGAATGAGTACGTGAAAAGTTGATAAAATTTTATTGTTATCCACCGGAAAATCCTCCTTTTTTCCAAACACCTGGCAAAGAGCAACAAGTGGCTCAAGGCTGGATTAAGTTGACCTCCACTCTCTGGAGACATTTCACCCTCAATGTGGCCTAAAGTCAATTCAAACTTTTTCACCCATTCTATCTTCGTGCCCTAAGTATCATTCATTAATTTTTTATGATTTCCGTCACTCATATAACATCATGCAAATTTTATTCAGTATAACTTATTAATAAAGATACTCCCTAAATAATTTTGAATAAAATAAAATGTTCTTTGTCGAAATATTAACAAAAAAAAAAAAACAAATAAAACTGCATACAAAAATTTCGTGTTAGAAACTAATCCCAAACAGAAATTTAATATGTAATGACTAGAGGCATGACAAAAGAATTTAGGTAGAAGATTAAATAAATTTGATAAATAAAAATGTCTTATAGATACTAAATTATGTTGGATGTTTTCTATAGATTTAGAGAAGAGTAAATCCAAAATTTGGGCCCGATCTGACGAGGCCCAAATTTTGGATTTACACTTCGTCGGTTGCGGCTACCTCTGTCGTATCTGCATTTCTTTTGTGTCAGCATTTCACGTAAGAGGGGACGTCTGTATTGTAGCTTGCTCCAAATGCAGATACGACAGAGGTAGCCGCAACCGACGACTTATGCCCTAGACACACTTACGACTTAAGCCGAGAGGCGACTTAAGTGGAAAATGATGGAAATGTAATTTGACCATTATTTGTAATATAATTACGCTAAGCCGTCTCTCGGCTAATCCTCAGGTCTGTCAAGGGCCTTATAGATCACGAATATTATATGCGCTAAAAATCAATTTTCGTGGACGTGCGTCCCGTCTCGTCCCGTCCCGTCCCGTCTCGTCCCGTTCCGTTCCGTTCCGTCCCGTCCCGTCCCGTTCGTCGTATAACCACTTCTGGTGAGAGAACGGAAAGAGATATCGAATAAGCGGTTTTCAGCAAAGGTTAAATATCGATAGGTGGCCAGAAATAGGTGATGATAGACCCCCTCCACCCCCTTCCACCATTTTGGAATACCCCAAAATTTTGTTTCCTCAATAACTCAGCCCCTATGGCATGGATCGATCCCAAATTTCATTATGTTATAGCTGGGCATAAGAACTTTCGATCGATACCAGACTTAAGCTCATCCGACCCCCCTGACCCAAACTAGATGGGGTCAAAAATTCAATTTTCAAATGGTCATTTCACCGCTTATAATTATCGTATTTGGAAAAATTTCAGTGTTTTGGACAGCTCTCGTGAAGTACTACAACCTTTGTCACATCCCAATTTCATCCGATTAAATCGAAGAATCGGTTAATCGAAAAATAGATTTTCGATTAATCGATCTCGAATATTTCGAAAACTAGACGATGCTTTTTCTTTAAATTTTAGTATGTTGTAGCTGAGGTCGGACTCCTCCCTCGATGTACCCTGACCCGAGCTATAATCAAAAATGTCTTGCTCGGGCTGCATTTTCTGTGTTTATGAAGGGATTTCGATGAAATTTTAGCATATATTGTATCTAAGAGCAAGATCTTTCTAATAATGGGTCTCATCCGTCTCTACCCCAACCCACTGTACCCCGACCCTTACTATATCCATATGAACCGCACTCTATCTCTAATGTTTATTAACCTATTTCAATGAATTTTTTTTCTTTTACTGGCCTTCCCCACTCAGACTATTTAAAATAGAAAATGACCAGTGATAAGCCCAGATAAGCTTATGGTAGCTGAGATTCTTTACAGTCGACTTCGAAATGCGAAAAATAGGTTTTTCGTTCCTTTCCTATTTCAAGTTTAGAGGAAACTAAGGCAGTAGTAAACATGGGGCAGTTGTAAACAGTGTGAGTTTTTAATTAGATATTAGACTTCAAGGGACGAAACTTATATGAATTTATAGATAAGGAATCCATGTGCATAATCGACATGGGTCCAAGTAGTGTATACGTAAAAATCAGTGTTTAAAACTATCGCATGTTTACGAGTACACATTCACTGCCCAGATCCACAAACCGAGGCTCGTCTATTATGATATAAAGCGGTATGTGTATGTGATACAGAGTAGGTTTGCCCGCCTTGGTGGTTGAGATAGTGCAGAATAATGGGGAGTGCATAATGGGCCAAAATAAGTGGCCTAGGTGCAGCGGTTCCGAAAGGAATATAACCGATTCATAGAGAAATTTTAATAATAATATTGTTTACTCATATGTATGAACTAATGTATTTAAAATTTAAAAATAATATCTTTTTTTAAAGCTGTCAAAAGACAGATACGACAAAAGTTGACGGAAATATAATGGGATGTAGGAAACTCATGAGAGCGATACAATTGTCCTTTCAGCTCTACATAATCCTCATTCGTCCAGAACGGAATGTTCGCCAGAGCATGATGCCCGTTCGATACAGTGCCATCAACAAGACCACAAATTCCGGTCAATCAATGATGGCAGCTGTAATGGTGACTGCTGCGACTTGCAATCAGAAGGAGAAGCTGCAAAAGCATGTGCCTCCCATGACGATATCGGTTGAGGACTCTGCAACCCAAGTTTCAAGTAAGTACAAAAGTAGTGGATTTAGAAAGTTTGAGGTTATTTGAGGTTATGTTTGTCCAATAGCACTTCGCTTTGCCGAAATATCGACACAAACGACTTTGGCGGGTGAATTAGTGTTGAGGGCGTATGATGATGTAACAAAGAATGGTCATCCTGGGGCACATGATGATGGTGTTCATCATCGAAATAGCCTCATAAGTAATAACTTCGTGAACAACAATCGCATCGAGACCTCATGCTCGACATCGAAGGCATTGCAACATCGTGATGATGATGCCGACCCATCGAACACATTTAGTGCAAATAGTACACCGCGAGATTCATCAAATTCTGTGATCCAATCGTCTGCCAATGTGGAAAATGTCATGTTATAGCAGAGCAATCTTAGCCTCTCAGATAGTGTTAAATCAAAGAAACGCGAAGCAATCACCGTCTAAGGTGATGACCTTTGGTGCGATATTTTTGTATATCTAATTATTGAAGGTTAGATATGAGGCCCAGAAATCTCTTTTTAGCATATCCATCGACAGTTTTTTTTTTGTGACAAAAATAAAGAACATAAAAAGCTTCTCTCTCTTGTGCTCAAAATGAACATAAAATTAATGTAAAAAATTAGATTAAAAATCAAAGGGGGATGGATATTTTGAATTTCTTTTTCTTTTTGTGAATTCTGAGAGACAGGAATCTAAATAGGATTATTATAGACATTTCTCATTAAAATTTATAAATACACGATAGGAATTATGTAAATTGTAAAAGACGGTGGATTTAAAGGATTACATTTACATTTTAATACATAGTTATGCATTTTTAATTGTTCGTCCCTTATCCGTTAGAGTTGTTTATTTTGAGACGACACGATACAAAATGTTAACCTTTTCATTCACCGTCAGAAATTAGATTAAATGATATCATGAGATGAAAGTGTATGAAGGTATTAAATTAGATATTTGTGAATATTGTTATTAATTGTAGTACACTCTAAGATAAAGAGAAAATGTGTTTACTAATCAATGGGAAAAGAAACTAAATGCTAAAGTTTGTCATTTGGAACAGTGAATCAATAAAAAGCTTTAATTTACATTGACAAATGGAAAAGATAAAAAAAAGTAGCTGAAAGTTCCTAAACGGGAAAGAGGTTATGTTTGAAATTGATGTTTTGTTAAACCTAACCTAAAAGTAGAGACCACTTTAAATTTTCTCTTAAGGAATCCGACTAATTCACACATAATCTAAGATTTTCAATAAAAGAATCAAATAAATAATAATTTGAATTTAACGTGTAACCCAACTTAGTTTTTAAACTGTTTAGCATTAACCTCAATATTTTTTTTCTTTTAGGTTATGTCGGTTGTAACAAAACCTCATTTTTCGACTTAACTTTTTGTTTATCGATGAAATTTCAACTATTTCTGCTTTAAAAATAATAGAAGTAATTGAAAAATCATTAAAATAGATAAATTATTAAACTCTAAAAAAAAATATTCTGACAAACTTTAGCAAAATAATTTTTTACCATGATTTGGAGTAATTTAATATTTAAAAATTGTTTTATTTCTGGTAAAAAAAAACTTTGTGGTCATTGGGGTTCTTTTGGGGTTTCTGAGCCCTGAACTCCATCCGGAATCCTGTGACCAATATATTTGATGATAATGGAAATCAACCACAAAAAACAAATTTGGGATGGTTTTCATATTTTCGGGAGAAGTTTATCAAAAGAGCCACAAGTTTTCAAATGGAAGTTAATTAAAAAAAAAAGTCAACAAATACTTGGAGAAGGGAATGGATGACACGAATTTTAATCATAATATTTTACAGGAAAAGAATTTAAAAACAAAAAATGTAGAGAGATGTATCTCTCAAGCTCTTAAGAGCGCACGAAGATGTTGAAAAAGGCAGAAAGGAATGTGAAGAAGAAAATCAAATACGAATAAAGTTTAGAAGCTTCACCACGAAGTACGTAAGCATCATTGGGTTTTACTTCGAAGTTTCGTCCATCAATTTGATCCCTGGAAAGGAAGCGAAAAAAAGTCAATTGGGTTTTGGAAAGTACACAGATGATTAAACTTACCCCTCTTTGTGACTCGTAATATGCAGAGATTGAGCTTCAATTTTGTAAATTTGAGACATTTGTGGGAAGAGTTGATGAATGTTGACTTTGTGCGTGTTGCCGCTAAAGTTCAGAATAATAACAAAATTCTCAGATGGTTTTGTACCATCGATTCTTCTTTCATACGCTAAAATATCATTTCCAATGAGTTTCATCTTCAAATGCCCCTCTTGCAGAGCTTTCTCATTTTTGCGCATTTGCGTGAGCTTTCGGAAAGTTTTCAGGTGACTGTAGGTGTACTTTTCCTGCAGCTCAACATTAACTTCCTTGTAGTCAGGGGATACAGGGAGCCATGTTTTATCTGCATTGGAGAATCCTGCATTTTTCTGATCGTTCCAGGGAAACGGTGTCCTCACTGGATCACGAGAATACTGCTGGTAAATTGTAGAATTCGTACGACAACCAGCAGGATCAATTGTGTTCTCCCAGCTGATGTAGACATCCAGGAGAGCTAGTTCTTCACCCTAGAAATCCAGAAATAAATTTCATTGAGCTTAGGTGCTAGAATTTTTTTCGTAGTAATTGAGGATAGAGCAGATTTGGAAAAGGACAGTTTAACCCTTTAACGACGAGACAGTTTTCAGGGATCGAAAATACGCAATAAAAATGAAACCGATAAACAAAATCAGTAAAAAGTCTTACATCTAGCCTTAGAAAATCCAACAGTCTGATTCGGTGTATTTTTTACCTCTATGAGCGATAGGGACAAAAAAAGCTTAAAAATTTAAGTAATTTTTCTGACAATAACAATGAATGATAATTTTCAGTCTAATGAAAAATATTTGAGTATTGTAGTTTCTTTTTCCAAAACGGTTTTGCTTAAAAAAAATTGGAAGTATAAAAAATACTTAAAATTAATTTTTAAGATGATAATTTAATAATTCGTCATTTTTGAGCTTAAAAATTTACTGTATAGCAAATAGCTAGAGACTTGCAAAAAATGTCCTAGATTCCTTCAACCTTCTACTTTGCAATTACGTACAAACATAAAGAAAAAATAACTTTAGGTAGTCAGGAAAAGTAATTTTCTTTATGGGACACCGGTGTTCCAATCGTCCTTAAAGGGTTAATTGTTTTTTCCTCTCATTTAAAATGCTAAATCTCGTAACGCTTCTTATTTGCGGTCTGCAATTGATTTCATTCACTGAGAAAAAGAAAACGGGGGTGCGATTAATTTTTTCCCTCATAACTTTAACACTTTTTAGGTGTAGAGAAATATATCAACACTTTTTAATGTTAATTTTACACCTTTTAAGGGTAAAATTAACATGAAAAAGGGTAACTTTAACCCCTAATACACTTAAAAAGTATAATATTTACACCGATTTTGGTTCAATACTGCAGGCTAAAATAAACTTTTCCGGAATGTTATTTTAACTTTTTCGGATTTCTCTCACTCAGTGTTATTATGGTCAATTTGTCAAATTCGTAGAATTTTTTGAACGCCGTAGCTTATTTTTGTAGTTTTTTTTTTTAAGAAATGGGGTAGAAAAGGGTACCGTTTCTTTGCGGAATCCTTGAATCCTTGACTTGTATGCTATAGGGGAAGTGTGCCAAATTTCGACCAGCTTCTAATTTCGGCCACTTTGAGTGTAATTTCGGCCATGCAAATAAATTAATTAAAATTATGTATGTAATCTTCGACTAGTCAATGAATTCATTTTGGTTTTAAATATTTACTCATTATAGGATGTATTAACACAAAGACCGTTAAATTTTAGGTATAATTTGAATTTAAATTGCGTTGTAAAAACTCAATGTGGAAAGAGTCTTACAAAAAATGTTACAGATCGATTGTGTTTCTATCAGTCTTACGATTTTTGGTGAAATGCAGAAGGTTTTCCTTCGGTCTTTTTCATCAAAATTGATTAGTTTTCATTAAAGATTGTTTCTGTTTATGTTAATAATTAATCAATCTTTAAATTTCGGGTAAAATTTCCCAGCTGGATCCTGTATTTCGCGTAAAAATGTAGATACTTTGTGAGCGTCTCTCCGGTGAGGTAGTGTTGCCTATTCCGGTAACATCTTTTGCTTTCATAAAAATAAGATCATAAAAATTGCGGTGTTTAACCAGTTGGAACCGATTCAGAATAGTCAGAAATTTCAAGATCTTTCAAAGCCCAAACATTACCCAATTCGATTGAGGAATATGCTCTCCAGAGCCTTTTAAACCTTTCCATTGTGTAAGCCCTGATGGGGCTCACCTAAAAATAAAGGGAAAATCGGTAACTGAAGGTACCACCCATCTTTCAACTTCCTCGGAGTGAGCTATCCACGAAAAGAGATTCTCCCTCACTGAAGTACGGAGATGAATGCCCCGAAAAACAGCCCCAGTAACCTTCATCATCCGCCTAAATAGGGATGGTTGTTTGGGCGTGATATCGTCGGTTGCGTCTACCTCTGTCGTATCTGCATTTGTTTTGTATCTGCATTTGGTGCAAGCTACAATACAGACGTCCCCTCTTGCGTGAAACTGACACAAAAGAAATGCAGATACGACAGAGGTAGACGCAACCGACGATATAGGAATAAACGTTTAGGATTTGGGGGTTCGACCATGTTGATTGGGTTAACAATTGTCGAATGGGCCGTACGCTCTTCAATTCATGATTCAAAACAACGCTAAGACGACTAAATTACGTTAGATTAAGGTTCACTTTTCTTTAGAAATATGCGAAAAAATCATATATCAATGCAACCCCATAGCTCAAAGTAGCCCCACCACTACCTACTACCGTAATTTTTTTTTAAAATAGCATCCCAACTTACATTGTAAGTGATTGCGAAGCCTGGCAGTGTTTGTAGGAGGATATTGATTAGATCTGCTCTTTCAATACCAAATCTAGATGCTATCCTTTTGTTGTCATGATTTCCCATGACCCAGTTATTCTGGTAACCTTCAGGTAGTCGATCGATCCATGCATCAATATGCTCCTTGAAGTCCTTAGCCGATGACTTTCCGTTAACATTGCTAATCAGTTCGAAGTTAAAGGGTATCTGAGCCCCTTCTTTTCCGTGTCCATCAGTAAAGATGTACTTGATGTTAGGTAATGGGGTATAGGCTTCAATCATCATGATTCTTGCAAATGAATTTGTCTGTTTGACATAGTCATCTAGAACAGCTCGCCATTGGTACACCATGTCCCAGGTTTCAGGTTGATTCTGCGTATAGATGTGTTGGGTGTAGCAGTCATCTTCGGGATTGGGACAGGCACTACCGGTTAGTGGTTCATCGGGGTAGTTGCCTTCAGAATCTGGGGCTATTTCGAAGAGATAGGGCACAGCGTCAATTCGAAATCCTGCAACACCTTTTCGCATCCAGTACCGCAGGACGTTCTTCATTTCATCAACAACACCTTGGTACCTGTAGTTGAGATCAGGTTGTTCCTTCAGAAAAGCATGCAGGTAGTACTCCTGCCTGTCCTCATTCCATTCCCAGGCACTTCCTCTGAATACAGATACCCAATTGTTTGGTGGAACACGTTTCCCATCGACGACCTTGCCAGGATGCCAGACGTAGTAGTGCTCGTAACCAGGTTCCCTTTTTACAGAACGCAGAAACCAGTCATGCTGATCACTCGTGTGATTTGGCACGAAGTCCAGAATGATCTTAATGTCGATTTCATTGGCTTTATCAATAAGTGCCTCAAAGTCTTCCATGGATCCATACTCTGGTTGAACCATGGTGTAGTCAGAGATGTCGTAGCCAAAATCAGCCATAGGCGATTTGAAAATTGGCGACAACCATGTACCAGTCATTCCTAAATCCTTAACGTACTGGAGCTTTTGTGCAATTCCTGAATCAAATAAGCAACATAAGATCCCAGCACTGTACTAATCACTTATCTCAAACTATACTAATTTAATTACCTTTGAGATCCCCAACTCCATCATTGTTAGAATCCATAAAAGATCTTGGGTAGATTTGGTAAAAATTACCATTATCGTACCATACTCCTCTAACGGCAGAAATTGCCAAAAGCACAAAAATTATCACTTTCATTTTCTTTACCAGTCTAACTCGGAGCACTCTCACTTTCAACTGACCCAATTGCCTACACCCTACAACCTTTTATATCCCCTGATGTAGAATAAGCAGACAAATTTTCCACCAGATTTTCAAGTGTGAATATTACACAGAGCGCTATAAGTACCTCACAATCAGTTTGAAGTATTTTAATTGATTAATTTACCACGTAATATCCGCCAAAGAGATTTTTCTATTTACTCGTTTCACTATTTGTTGACCTTCGTGGAAATGCAGTGATTTGATCGTTTTTGTCACAACAGATAAAAATTATTCTCTCACATTATTGTTGAAACTCTGACTAGTTATTATGTCAACAATGTGATGCGCCAAGAAAAAAATTTCTACAAATATTTTGAAGAACTTTGGCGACGTTTCAATCAATATTTTAAAAATGGGACTTTCCTTTAAGAAGTGTCTTATTTTTTGAAGGATGACTGATAGGAAACTAATTCCGATAAACGTTAAATTTTATCAATTTGCTATGATATAATCTAACAGGTCTAACATTCTAAGGTCGATTATATTACGTTATGCAAATCAGTGAAAATTTTTATAGAAATTAGAATAGAATAGAATAGAATAGAATATTTATTTGATTAATATTTTATGATTTATTGATTAATATTTTATGATTAATATTTTTTTATATTAATATTTTATTTGATGAATATTAATTTGATTAATATTTATTTGATAATTGACTATGAAACGGTAAAAAAAATGGTTAAATAAAACCGTATGACTTGAAGCCACTTTATCACTTTTGGACAAAAGAATAGATAATAGAATTTTAATGTTAAAGGTAGGAGAGACTGGGGCAAAATTTGTCAAAACGAAAATTTCAATATTCACTATTTTCTAAAATAAAAGAGACTGAGGCTTGAAATTTTTATTATAGATAGCCTTCATGAACCTTCTTAAACTTACAAAGTTTCAAAGGATTCGAGGAAGGATTATGTAAAATAAAAAAGTCAAAAAACAAATGAGTAGTAAAAAATTCTAAATGGGCAGTAAAAAATTAAAAATGAGCAGTAAAATAACTAATTATGGTCATTAAAAAACTTAAATCTTTACAAAAATGGGCCTAATTTATATAATTAACATTTAAAATAGTTCCACATAGAGTGAAAAGCCCTTTATTTTCCCTTTGCCAAAATTTGGACGATAATATCACTGTTTGAATTTTTTCTGTTACTGATCAATTTTAACTTTTTACTGCTCATTTATTCAATGCTAATAAAAAATAACTAAATTTTGAGCCTTATTTTTGGAATATTTGTCTTACAGAAAATATCAATACTGATTAGCTAAATTTAAGCACATTTCTCGTTAAGATAGAGAAAAATTATCTTCGACAAAGTTATAGAGGAATAAATTTCCTATAAAAATATGTCTATTTGATATTTTTAACATTTGCGAGAGTAAAACATCACAAATTATCCGAAGACTGACAAAATTTGCTCCAGCAATTTTGAGAATCTCCACAGAATCGATTTTTAGAAAATGACTCGAAAATCACATTTCTTTCGAGATCGAGGAAAATAGTCTTCTGTAATGTTGTAGAGCAGTAAATTTCCTATAAGAATATGCTCATTATAAAACGTTTAAGTTTTCTCAGAGCTCGTGAAAGAATTCAATATGCGTTTTGACAAGTTTTGCCTCAGTCTCCCCTATTTATGATATAGTCAAAAACCCTATTAGCAAAGGCAAATTCCAGGAAAGCATAGGTGTACCGTGGCGGGGGCGACGGAGGTGATCGCCCCGGCGCTGTAAAAATAAGGGGCGCCGTATGGCAACCAAAAAAAGTTTGGTGATGTAAAAAAGTGGTTTATTCAATTAGCTTTTCAGTTTTTTTCTACGAAAAATAAAAAAACAGAAAATTTTTGAAAAATATTTTTTTGTTTCAAATTTCAACATCTCGGAAACTAAATACCGATCAAAGATTCTTTAAATTTGGTCTACATACAATGAAATAGCTCTACAACATAAAGCTAAAATATACGAAATCGGTGAGATAGATTTCGAGATAAGCTTAAAACGATTTTTTCACATTTTACAAAATATTAAAAAAAAAGCGAAAATCATTGAAAATTTAGCTGTCCATTTTCGGCATCAGGAATAGTTCAAAAATATGTCCTGTGAAGATATTCTGTCGATAGACGAACATTTAATAAATACACAGTAAAAAAATGTGTAGTATTTTACTACTATAATAGTGCAAAATCGACCATTTTAGTTGTTTAATTTAAAAATGTTTAAAAAATGCACAACATTTTGGTAATTGTCACGTGATTGAAAATTACCACTATTATAGTTGAAAAATTTTCAACAATGTTCCTTAATTTGAAATTGTGTAAAATTTTAACACTATAATAGTGTGAAATCGGATAATTTAATTATTTAATTGCGATCTGTGTAAAATTTCTCACTGTTATAATCATAAAATTTTTTCAACAATGTTTCGTGATTTAAAACTGTTTGACAAATTCTAAAAATTACCACTATTATAGTATAATTACAGTTTTTCACATTATTATAGTGTGAAAATATACACAACTTTATGGTATTTTTTGTCACATGATCAAAAATTAACACTATTATAGTTTGATCATAATTTTTAACATTATTATAGTTTGAAGCCTTATGTATTTCAACCAAATTTGTTGAATTTTTAAACAAAAGCTGTTGAATTTTTAAACAAAAGTTGTTGCATTTTGAGACAAAAGTTGTTGAATTTTTAAACAAAAGTTGTGTAAAAATTGTTGAATTTCCAATTAAGACTTATACTTCAGTCGAGATGCTCTTCATTGGGAATAAGTCATATAGAACATCAAATATTTATATGCATAATAAGTATATCGTGAAGATTCGAGCATCAGATGTAATCATTTCGCATTAGGGGGATCCGGAGTACAGGAAAAACCAATAAAAATGTTTGAAAAGGCAAAAAAATCAAAGTCTTCGAAATGAAAAGAAAATTCAACAATAAAGAGAATTCAACAATTTTTGAATTTACACATAAACAATTCCAAATTCAAAATCTTGAAATTCAAAAACTTTAAATTAAACAATTTTAAATTAAACACTTTTTCTAAATTTAACACTATAATAGTGGTGTGAAAGATTACACACTATAATAGTGTTAATTTTTTTTTACTGTGTAGGTAAAAGATAAGTTGTAAAATTTCAGTAGATATTTCATGCTGAAGGGGCAAGGGGCGCTCGCTAAGATATTCGCCACAGGCGCCAAAATCTCTTGGTACGCCACTGCAGGAAAGGATACCCCTAAGGACTTAAACAATAATCCAAGCATATCAAATAGTAACTTTTATTGACTATTTCGAGTGCGAAAAGTCAAAAATGCTCTAAAATTGACCTACTAAGAGATAAAACTTTAGACAAATATTCCACATAGGGGGAGGTGGGTCACCTTTGAATAGGGGCACCTTTAAAATAAGTATTTTCTTCATTTTTTAAATGGAACTGGACCTCATCATAATTTAGTTTCACAAATTGTTAAACTAAATAATGTTTAGTTCCATTTAAAAATATAATAAAGAAGCCCAATTTCAAAAATGCCCCATTTCCCTCTAATTACTGCTCGAACACAGAGAAAGAGCATAATCGTCTTTTTTTCAACTTGTCACCGTCCTGAAGCTTAAACGGTAAGAGATATCGACTTCCGGTCTTCGATGACGCCCAATTAAAAAAACAATATCTCCAGATGTGTTTTTTTCTTTCCCCACGCGCCCCCCCCCCCAACCCCTACAAAACCATGTTTTTTCGGTTTTTCTCAAAATTGGCCCAAGATATGACCGGAAAATTCGCCATTTTGAATTATTGTAGGTCAAAGATCAACCACTTTGGAGGGTCCATTTTTCACCCGATTTGGTTAAATTTAGATTTTTTGGAAAGGTATTGAAATTTCGAACCCGGCTGCATCGGTCTTCTTCGGAAATGAACCGGTTAAGTAACATTTTTTTTAATTTTCAAATGCTTTTAAGATTTATAAATCAATATGACCGCTATAATAGACTAGTAAGCACCAAAAGATCATGCGAAAAACTAATTCACGGAGAGTTCTATCTCGTAGGTTCGAGCATTCCGCAAAGCTGGGACGCTTTGTCATCTATTTTTGATTAATGTTTAGTATTTTTTAAGCCTTGCATCGTATACTGCCCATTTCTATATTTTGTATTAGTTCGTTGTTCGATAAATTGCAAACACCTATCCTCGAACCTTACTATAGGGTGTCCCAAAAATCACGCAAGATTTAAATTTAGCGGCATTTCTGAAATAAAGGTCCGCAGCGAATAATAAAAATACTAGGTGACAGTTTATAGATTAGGGTTTTTAAAAAATCCATCACTAAATGCCAGACCAACGCTTTTTTGTTCTTAAAAAATATTTAAAAAATAATTAAATAATTTGGTTCGAGAATTGGTCAGAAAATTGATTTAACTTCGTCAACTATGAAGAGTCTAATGAAGAAGCGGTGTATTATTTGAAAATAAAGCTGATCAAGCGTTACTGTTACTGGCGTTCGATATCGCGACATGATCGAGTTTATGATGTCTAAATTGAAGGATTTGTTCATTAATAAATTAATTAATTATGAATTCATTAATATTAAGGAGATTGAAGACATGTGGCTTTAGCATGATAGTGTGACATGTCATATAGCCTATGAAATAATGCAATTCCTGCATAAGACATTTCCTGATTGTAATTTTCTCTATTAGTGATTAGATTTGGTCCCTTAGATCATGTAATTTTAAGCCATTACATTTTTTTATTCGGTTATTCGAAGTCACAAGCCTAAGTCAACAGGCCTACATCCACCTCTGTGCATTAACTCTTTCGCGTCCATAGGGTCATATATGACCCGGGGAAAAAAGTTTCTTTTTGGCTATTTACATTAATTGAAATCTAACTGGAGTCTTGAGAAAATGAGCCAAGAATCTTACATCCTTCTATTATGATGTCGTGCACGAACAGATAGATTTCAATTAATGTAAATACCCAAAAAAACTTTTTTCCCCGAGTCATGACATTACCCTATGGACGCGAAAGAGTTAAAAGATAAGTTTAAACACTGCATCATCGAAATTTAAGTACATTAGTCCAAAAATGTCAGGGAAACCTTCGACGAAAGGATTCATATGCCAGTAGAGTTATGGAGATTAATTACTGCACGCGATATTTAATACATAAACCCTATCTTATGTACTTTATTTTTCAATTTATAAAAAAATTTAATTGAGAAAGAAAGTGTTTTTTATTTAATTTAAATCTTGCGTAATTTATGGGACATCCTATTATTGAAGAATAATTCTACAAAAAAGGAAAACAATCTTTTCGAAAAAAGCATTAAACTAGAAGAGGACAATATTCACATCCTGTGATACTGTTCGGCATTTGGAAAACATGGGAGAGGATACTCTTTTGGGCAACTCTATTTGCCTGCCAGCGTTATTAAAACCTTCCAAGCAGGAGCTTTATTGTCTTTCGTCTTGGACACTAAAATAGAGTTATAACAAACAGGGATTGAATACAATGGACTGAACAGTCGGCTCAACATAAATAATTTAAAGTCCTGAACACTTATCTCTCATTTTAACAAATCTTCAGCAATCTGTTGTACGACTACATAACACAAAAGATTTTTTTTAAATATATTTACGCCACTTGCAAAAAAATAGAAGATCATTTGAATAGTGATCTCAATTTCAAATTTTTAATATTGTATAGCCCCTTTGAGAATAATTGCTTCATATGGATCTAAATTCAAAATTGGGACTCGGACAACATCTCCTTCTTGCCTAGACGAGGATACAGAGACGATGTGAAAGATTAACCGTCCAGAGAAGAGTTCCCGTAGGTCAATCATTTCGTGATCAGGTCCAATGTTCACCAGTGTGATGAAGGTATCCTCACCAGGATAACTTCGAGTGATAGACAGTACATTCTGCCCGTGAGTCCGGGTTTCAACGTTTCCCTTCTGAAGAGTGGGTGTTCGCCTCAATTGAAGAAGCTTCCGGTAGACTTTGTAGTGACTTCTTCGAGATGAACGTTCAACTTTAACGTTGACTTCTTTGTACAGAGGGGAGACCGGAAGCCAAGTTTTCGGATTTGTTGAGAAACCCGAACTTGTGGAATCATCCCATTGGAAAGGAGTACGTGCAGGATCACGTGAAAATTCTAAATAATGATCCGGATCCGAATTGCATGCAGCAGGATCGACTGAGTCTTCCCATGTAACAAAGACATCCATCATACCGATCTCTTCGCCCTATAAAATTTTGATTAGCTAATCAGTTCGAAAGATTAAACAGTATACGCTTACATAATAGGTGATACTGATTCCAGGAAGAGTATTGATGATCATGTTAATAAGATCAATACGGGAGCTTCCAAATCTATTTGCTACACGGTTACGATCATGATTTCCAATGACCCAGTTGGCAACACATCCTTCAGGTAAGTTGTCCAACCAAATATGAATGGTATTCCTAAAGTCAATTGCATTGGAGTTTTTGTTGAGATTGAACAGAAGTTTGAAATTGAAGGGAACATGTGATCCATTCCGAATTCCATCTCCGTAATAAGTCATAAGGATACTGATTTCTGAATCAGATTCTGATAGCATGGTTCTCATGTTTCCGTCTCTTGCGGTGTAAACGTCCAAAACTTCACGCCACTGGTAGAGCATCTCAACTGTTTCGGGCTGATCCATTGTATATATGTGCTGCAGATAATCAAAACTATTTTCATCTTCTGTCAAACTGCTATGGGGTTCATCGGGGTAATGATCGTTTTGAGGAAGAATTTCAAACAAATTTGGAACGGCATCGACACGAAAACCATCAACACCTTTATCGAGCCAGTACCTTAGAACGCCTTTCATAGTATCCACGACTTTAGGATTCCTATAGTTCAGATCAGGTTGAAAATGTGCAAATTGATGTAGATAGTATTCTCCTCTTTTGTTATGATAAGTCCAGGCACTTCCACGAAATACACTTCGCCAATTGCTCGGAGGCACCTTTTTAGTAGGATCTGAAGGATCATCCTTTCCAGGATGCCACACATAGAAATCCTCAAAATCTGGATCTCGATTTGCTGACTTCTCAAACCATTCATTTTCGTTGCTTGAATGATTAGGGACAAAATCTAAAAGGATCTTTAAATTAAGATCATGAGCTATTCTTATGAGTCGATCAAAATCCTGTAACGTTCCATATTCCGGTTGGATATCGTAGAAGTCAGAGATGTCATAGCCAAAATCTTTCATTGGTGATTTGAAAATTGGAGACAGCCATACAGCATGAATCCCTAGGTCTTTTAAATAAGGCAGCCTTTCGGTAATCCCATTAAGATCTCCTATTCCATCACCGTTTGAATCTTTGAAAGATCTTGGATAGATTTGATAAAAATTAGCAGTTCTCCACCAATCGAGATCACTTTGACTCCCACAAATATGGTTCCAGCACAGAACCCAGAACAAAAAAGTTTTCATTGTTTCTCTTCCGGAAGATCATTCGATACTGGCGAAGGCTAGGTAGTCAAGGCTAGTCACGCCAGTTATATTTTTCGATGCCTTCTTCTGAAGTATTTGTTCAATAAATGGTAAGTACCATTGATATTAATTAGCCATTAGTCAGATTAAATGGCTGTTATTGACGTGCAACAAAATGATTACCAATTGGAAAAGAAACGATAACGATGGGAGCTATTTTAAAAATTTCAATATTAAAAAAAGATAAATTGCAATACTTTGGGTAGAAGGACTATTCTTAAAATTCAATCAAGAAATTCATAGAATCAACCAGGAATTTGTAAAGTTATGATCGTTATGATGCTTCTCATCCTCATCCATTCAAAAAACATAGTCCTTTCAATTGCACATTGTAAAGTTACAGAAACGTAGAAAAGTTAATTCATTTACAAATTATAGAATATCTTACATTTTAGAATAGAAGATTGTAACAAATCATAGATTGGTACAAGATTACTATTCAAAAAGAAGGCAATAATTTATCTTACTAGAATCCCAAAGGAGCTTGAAAATAAATTTTTGATTTAGTTCGTCAAAAGTATTTTTATTTAATTACATTGAACTAAGAATCATCAATGAAATGCGGATCCTTTCAAGATGACTCCTTCATGTGGATCTAAGTCCAAGATTGGTCCCCTAACAGCAACTCCTTCTCGTCTTTTCGATGTCAAGGAAATGATATGGAAAGTTAATCGTCCAGGAAATAGCTCACGCAGGTCAACCACTTCATGATCAGGTCCAATGTTCACCACTGTGATATAGGTATCCTCACCAGGAAGACTTCGAGTGATAGACAGTACATTCTCCCCATGAGTTCGGGTTTCAACGTTTCCCTTCTGAAGAGTGGGTGTTCGCCTCAATTGAAGAAGCTTTCGGTAGATTTTGTAGTGACTTTTCGGAGATGAACGTTCAACTTTAACATTGACTTCTTTGTACAGAGGAGAAACCGGAAGCCAAGTTTTCGGATTTGTTGAAAATCCCGCACTGGTAGAATCATCCCATTGGAAGGGAGTTCGTGCCGGATCCCTAGACAGCCCTTCATAGATCTGAGGGTTCGAATTGCATGCAGCAGGATCGACTGTCTCCTCCCAAGTCATAAAAACGTCTGTCATCCCAATTTCTTCGCCCTAGAAGTAATGTAAATTTAATATATGAATATTCAAAATTATCTTAAATTTTCCAAATTGATTGAACGTTCAAGAACGAGAACTTACATTGTACGTAATACTAATCCCAGGAAGGGTATTGAGCATCATGTTAATGACATCAATTCTGTGGGTACCAAATCTCGATCCTACACGTTTTTGGTCGTGGTTCCCAATGACCCAATTTGCAACACAATCTTTAGGAAGTTTGTCCAACCATACACGAATAAGTCGATGAAAATCAACAGCATTTGAGGCATTGTGAAGATCAGTAATCATATTGAAATTGAAAGGAACGTGTGATCCTTTTCGTACACCATCCCCGTAATAGGTCATAACAATGTCAACATCTGCATATGCCTCAGTTAGCATAAGTCTAGTATTCTGATCCTTGCTAGTAAATTCTTCAAGTAGTTCACGCCACTGATAAACCATATCCACTGTTTCTGGCTGATTTTGCGTATAAATGTGTTTCAAGTACCCTGGATCATCTGGATCATTAGAATTTTCACTTAAAGGTTCGTCTGGAAAATTTCCATCACTATCTGGAGCTATTTCAAAGACTGTCCAAACAGCATCTATGCGGAACCCATCAACACCTTTGTTGAGCCAGAATCTTAAGACATCCTTCATTTGAGCTACAACTTTCGGATTTCTGTAGTTCAAATCGGGCTGTTGATAAGCAAACTGATGAAGGTAAAATTGTCCTCTTCCTTCATGCCATTTCCAAGCACTTCCACGGAATAAACTAATCCAATTAGTGGGTGGAAGCCTTTTGGTAGGATTAGAAGAATCCTCCTTTCCATCACGCCACACATAGTAGTCCACAAAGTCTGGATCTCGATTTGCCGACTTTATAAACCATTCATTTTGATCACTTGAATGATTAGGCACAAAATCAAGAAGAACTCTTACATTAAGATCATGAGCTACTTTTAGAAGATGTTCAAAGTCTTGGATAGTTCCATATTCCGGTTGGATATCGTAGAAGTCAGAGATGTCGTAGCCAAAATCAGCCATTGGGGATTTAAAAATTGGAGACAGCCATACAGCATGAATCCCTAAGTCTTTTAAATAAGGCAGCCTTTCGGTAATCCCATTGAGATCACCTATTCCATCACCGTTTGAATCCTTAAAGGACCTCGGATAAATTTGATAGATATTGGCAGTTTTCCACCAATCAAGATCTCCAAGAATTCCACTATAGCACAAACACAGAACGGTCACTGAAAAGATCCTCATTTTGTCACACTCGTAAGATCACTTAAAAGTGTGACGATTTCTAGTCCCATCAGGGCTATTTATATGGAAAATTCTCTTGAGTTACCCTCTTTATAACGTTAGGTGCTTGATTCATACTCACAGTACTCTCAGTAAAGCAAATATTATTAAGTGTCTTATCATAAGATAATTAGTTGAATTGGTTATGAATGAAGTTTTATAAGTAATTGCTTTTTCATAACAGTAAATTAATTGTATGTCCCAGAAGTGACGGAGGATCTACAGGTGTAGGCTGATAACCTGGATGTCCTAAGCTCGCAATCCCTGTAGCTAAACGGTTGAAAATGAATAAGTGAATGAACGAATAAATTAATTATATTCGTGATAAAAAAAATTCTCACTATTTATTGGATGATTGCATAAGTTCGTAGGACTCCCAAATGGAATCTCAACAGATATTTTCTGTTAGAAATTTTATTTGTATAATCAAAGATATAGTCTCTATTGATCTTAACACTTGTCCTCCAAAGATGTATAAGCTTATCAATTCCATATTTTAAGGAAGAGGCTGTTTTTTTTCTTGAAGAAAGTTCGCAAAGTCGTTTTAAATAGACAGCTTCAGCAGAGTCCATAATTTTGCGCATTAAACTATTCTGCAGAGATTGAAACAAATTATATTCTGAAGGGTCAATATCTAAAGAATATTTCAAGTTCTGGAGAATTTCTGGAGTTTCTGGAGAATAAAACGTAATAGCATTGCACTGCCTCTGCCCAAAAACTCCGGGAGCATGGAAGACACTCCTGGGGGTAAATTCTGCAACTTTGTGAGAACGTGAGAAGTGCTAAAAATGAGAAAATATCAAAATTTGTCACTTAAATGTGATTCTTCATGCCCATTTTTGTGACATTTCTGACGATATTTTCGTGACACTTCTCACAAAATCATAGTCAAGTGACTCAAAAAAAATTGGAGAACAAAAGGGTCAATTTTTTTGCATAAGTATCACTAGTGACCAACTCACGAAAATTAGAGAATTTACACCCTGGATGGTCTACAAACGGACTTAGCAGATTCTTTCAACACGTGATCAACAACAATATAACATAACATGATTACATTCTAAAAGATATCCCGATACGATTAATAATAATAATTAGCTACCAAACCCTACCATTGTCAGCACGACTTATTTTATAAAAAGGCATATGAATAGCAAATTATTCATTCATTTTCAACCGCTTATCCCTATTAGGGTCGCGGGCCCATGACATCCAAATTAGCAGCCCACGCTTGTCGATCCTCCGCCACTTCAGGAAGATGTTCGGGTTCGATCCCAAAAGCGCTCCCACGCAAGATCCTGAATTTTATTCAGCCACCTTATCCTAGGTCTGCCCTGAGGTCGAGGTCTCCTTACAATGGCTTGCATAGCTTTTCTGGGGAACCTTTCTTCATTCATGCGTTGAACATGTCCATACCATCGAAGTTGTGATCTCTCGATTCGAAGAAGCAGCTCGTTGACTCTTAGTTCCTCACGAACGCCTACATTCCTCACTCGATCTCGACGAGTGATTCCCTTAACCGCCTGAAGGTACCTCATCTCGGCAGCTTGCACTCGCGATCTTACCCTTTCGGTCATTACCCAAATCTCATGACCATAGGTGAGAATAGGAATAAACACAGCTTTGAAAACCGATAATTAAGCCGATCGACTAAGCTCGACCTTCCTCAACACTCTTCTGCCAAGCTCTCTCATAACTGCAGAAGCCTGACCGATTCGCGACGATAGTTCGGTGTGAAACCTACAATCACTCGTGAATAACACCCCGAGATACTTGAACTTCTCCACCTGTGTTAATGAGACTCCACTAACATGTAGAGTGCATTCCACAGATTGTCGGGAAATCACCATTACCTCCGACTTACCCACGTATAGCAAATTATGTTTTGAATATTTTTTTTTATGTATTAAACTTTTTTTCCGGCAACATCTACGGGGAACATAGGTCAAACAAGGTTCTCGATGGGGGACTACAACTTTGAAGTTGTCAATTCCTTCGTGTACCTTGGGTCAACAATCACAGCCGACAACAACATCTCAACAGAATTCCGCGCACGGCTGCTGAAAGCCAACAAGGCCTATTTCAATCTATCAAGAGTTTTCCGGTCCAGAACTTTAAGCATAAAGACTAAGCCACTGCTGTATAGGACTATGATCCTGCCAGTCCTCATGTTTTCGTCTGAGACGTGGGTCCTCAACATACAAAATTGCGAACTCTTAGCCGCGTTTGAGAGGAGGATCCTACGACAGATTTTTGGCCCCATATGTGAGGAGGGACGATTCCGGAGCATACAACCATGAGGTGTATGAGCGTTACCGAGAGGTAATTGTCGTCAATCAAATACGCCTCAATAGACTCCGGTGGGCTGGTCATCTGGTGCGTAAGGACCAGAACGACAAAGCCTGGAAAGTCTTCAGGGGCGGACTCTATGCTTCGAGGAGACGAGGCCGACCCAGCCTCAGATGGATCGATGGCGTAGACCAGGACGCCAGCTCATTAGGGGTGCGGAACTGGAGAACAGTGGCGCGTATCAGGCTCGAGTGGCGACGGGTCTTACTTTTTGAAAGTTTAAAGTAAACTTTTTTTTTATATTAGTAGAATAAAATAGGTTTTACAATAATACGTTGTTTGAAGAACAACGCTTTTTTCCTGAATTTAAACTATAATTGCTCCGTCACATCTTTTATTTAGATCAAGAAGATTTCACGCAAATAATATTCATATTCTTTTCCTTAATTAAACGTTTTGCAGATGTTGAATACCTCCCTTTCGCACTAATCTTGTACTATTGAACATCACGATATAGGTGAAATTTCGTTTAATTTAATTTTGAATGCTAAAGAGTGGATCATGAAACATGCAAAATGTCTAAGAAAGGAAGGGTTTCGAATTTGGATTTCATGAAATTTTTCTAATCGAAATGATGTATCGGGGGCATAAGAATCTTTATTTGCAACACTACAGTACAATCCGTGAAAAATAAACTATACTATATTATTCCAATTTCAAGAATTAATTCAATAATAATTGTTAAAAATCAATTTTACGAAAATCGGAACAAGATTATAACGACGATGGTACTCGAAAAGAAGATAATTATATCTCATCAAATAACTTTATTGAATTACAAAAAATACTAATTACATTTAATTTGCAATCGACTATTATAGTATGCCTGATAGGATGTTTAAGGGAATCCTTTAAGGATGACCCCTTCATGCGGATCCAAATCCAAAATTGGGCCTCTTATAGGATCCCCTTCATGCCTTTTCGAATATACAGAGACGATGTGGAAGGTCAACCGTCCAGAGAAGAGTTCCCTTAGGTCAACCATTTCGTGGTCAGGTCCAATGTTCACCACTGTGATGAAGGTATCCTCACCGGGTAGACTTCGAGTGATAGACAGTACATTCTGCCCGTGAGTCCGGGTTTCAACGTTTCCCTTCTGAAGAGTGGGTGTTCGCCTCAATTGAAGAAGCTTCCGGTAGACTTTGTAGTGACTTCTCGGAAATGAACGTTCAACTTTAACATTGACTTCTTTGTACAGAGGGGATACCGGAAGCCAAGTTTTCGTATTTGTTGAGAATCCCGCACTGGTACTATCATCCCATTGGAAAGGAGTGCGTGCAGGGTCCCGTGAAAATTTGTCATAGATCTCAGAATTAGAATTGCATGCAGGAGGGTCAACTGTCTCTTCCCATGTAAGGAAAACGTCTGTCATCCCAATCTCTTCACCCTGTTAATGTTTTACTTCAGTTTAAGGACACAAATTATGAAAATACATAAGAAAATACAAAATCTTACATTGTACGTAATACTAATCCCAGGAAGAGTATTGAGGATCATGTTGATGATGTCAATTCTGTGGGTACCAAACCTCGATGCCACACGCCTCTGATCGTGATTCCCAAGAACCCAGTTTGCTACGCAATCTTCAGGGAGTTTGTCCAACCATATCTGAATAGCTTTGCGGAAGTCAATCGCATTGGAATCATTTTTGATATGCGTGAGCAAGAAGAAATTGAAAGGAACGTGTGATCCTTTTCGAACACCATCCCCGTAATAGGTCATTAGGATGTCTATATCTGAATATGCTTCAGTTAGCATAAGCCTTGTATTTTGATCAGCATTTGTGAACTCTTCAAATACTTCACGCCACTGATATACCATTTCTACAGTTTCTGGCTGATTTTGTGTGTAAATGTGATTTAGATACTCCGGATTATCTGGATCGTCGGTATTTTCACTCTTTGGTTCATCTGGATATGCACCATCAACTGGTTCCGCTTCAAACAGACATAACACAGCATCTATACGGAACCCATCAACACCTCTGTTGAGCCAGAATCTTATAATATCTTTCATTTCATCCACAACTTTGGCATTCCTGTAATTTAAATCTGGCTGTTGATAGGCAAACTGATGAAGATAATATTCTCCTCTTTCTTCATGCCATCTCCAAGCACTTCCGCGAAAAGCACTAAGCCAATTACTAGGCGGAAGCTTTTTAGTAGGATCAGAAGGATCATCCTTTCCAGGATGCCACACGTAGTAGTCCACAAAGTCTGGATCTCGATTTGCCGACTTTACAAACCATTCATGCTGATCACTTGAATGATTAGGCACAAGATCCAGAAGTATTTTAATGTTAAGATCATGAGCTATCTTTAAGAGACGATCAAAATCCTGTAGAGTTCCGTACTCTGGTTGAATATCACGAAAATCTGAGATGTCATAGCCAAAATCTATCATTGGTGATTTGAAAATTGGAGATAGCCATGCAGCATGAATCCCTAAGTCTTTTAAATAAGGTAGCCTTTCGGTAATCCCATTGAGATCTCCTATTCCATCACCGTTTGAATCCTTGAAGGACCTCGGATAAATTTGGTAGACATTGGCAGTTTTCCACCAATCGAGATCTCCAAGAATTCCACTATAGCACAAACACAGAATGGTCACTGAAAAGATCCTCATTTTGTTACACTTGGAAGATCATTCGAAAACTGGCGAGTTTCTCAACAGTATGATGCCTTTTTATATGGAAAATTTGCTTGCTTTATCTCTTTCCTATCGCTCTATTTTGATACATTGAAGAGCTTTATCAGATCACAATCAATCAGTTTAATTAAATCAGAGTATATATTTACATATAAATATATAGAACTATATATAAATATATAGCGACGCTCATAGCAAAAAGAGGCTATTAAACTAGCCCACTCTTGTTCTGAACGACTCATTATTCTTTTACAATTATAAAAAAGAATCAACTTGTAGATGCAGTTTAAGTTGCATTTATATCTAATCGCATAGTATTCAAGTGTAATTAGAGTTCTTCACTGCATACCTGAGTAAAATAAAATTTACAGAGGGTTTTAAATCAAAACAACAATTTAGAGATAAGATAAAAGAGATAAAATTAAATTATACAAGCTTTAATCAAAGTAAATTTATTACATCAAGTATTGATATATTTAGATCTTATGCCTCATTGTCGATTAAGTACCCAAAGTAGGAAGCCCCAGCTGATCCTTTTAGGATAACTCCTTCATGTGGGCCCAGGTCTAAAATTGGGCCCTTAACGGGATCTCCTTCTTGCCTAGACGAGGACACAGAGACGATGTGAAAGATTAACCGTCCAGAGAAGAGTTCCCTTAGGTCAACCATTTCGTGATCAGGTCCAATGTTCACCACTGTGATGAAGGTATCCTCACCAGGATGACTTCGAGTGATAGACAGTACATTCTCCCCATGAGTCCGGGTTTCAACGTTTCCTTTCTGAAGAGTGGGTGTTCGCCTCAATTGAAGAAGCTTCCGGTAGACTTTGTAGTGACTTCTTCGAGATGAACGTTCAACTTTAACGTTGACTTCTTTGTACAGAGGGGAGACCGGAAGCCAAGTTTTCGGATTTGTTGAGAAACCCGAACTTGTGGAGTCATCCCATTGGAAAGGCGTTCTCTCAGGATCACGAGAGAATTCTTGATAGTGTTGCGGATCAGAATTGCATGCAGCAGGATCAACTGTCTCTTCCCATGTAAGGAAGACATCTGTCATTCCAATTTCCTCACCCTGAAAAATATAGTTAATAAAATTTATATATTCTCTTTTGTCTCTTGCAGAATTTGAACTTACGTTGTAGGTAATGCTCACACCAGGAAGGGTATTGAGAATCATGTTGATGACATCAATTCTGTAAGTACCAAATCTCGATGCCACACGCCTCTGATCGTGGTTTCCTATAACCCAGTTTGCTATACAATCCTGAGGGAGTTTGTCCAACCAAAGCCGAATGGTCTTATGGAAATTAATTGCATTGGAATCGTTATTAAGCTGAGTGATAAGAAAGAAATTGAAAGGAACATGTGATCCATTCTTAACACCATCTCCGTAATAGGTCATGAGGATGTCAATGTTAGAATACGCCTCCGTTAGCATAAGTCTTGTATTCTGATCTCTATTTGTGAATTCATCGAGAACTTCTCGCCATTGGTAAACCATTTGTACAGTTTCTGGCTGATTTTGTGTGTAAATATGATCCAGGTAAGCTGAATTGTCTGGATCGTCGGAATTACCGCTCTTTGGTTCATCTGGGTATTGGCCATTTTTTGGAGCAATCTCATAGAGATGTGGAACAGCATCTATGCGAAACCCATCAACACCTTTGTTGAGCCAGAATCTTAAGACATCTTTCATTTGATCTACAACTTTCGGATTTCTGTAATTCAAATCGGGTTGTTGATAAACGAACTGATGAAGATAATATTCTCCTCTTCCTTCATGCAATCTCCAAGCACTTCCACGAAATACACTTAACCAATTGCTCGGAGGCAACTTTTTTGTAGCATCTGAAGGATCCTCCTTTCCAGGATGCCACACATAGAAATCCTCAAAATCTGGATCTCGATTTGCTGACTTCACAAACCATTCATTTTCATCACTTGAATGATTAGGCACAAAATCAAGAAGAACCCTTATGTTAAGATCATGAGCTACTTTTAGAAGATGTTCAAAGTCTTGGATAGTCCCATATTCCGGTTGGATATCGTAGAAGTCAGAGATGTCGTAGCCAAAGTCTTTCATTGGCGATTTGAAAATTGGAGACAGCCATACAGCATGAATCCCTAAGTCTTTTAAATAAGGCAGCCTTTCGGTAATCCCATTGAGATCACCTATTCCATCACCGTTTGAATCCTTGAAGGACCTCGGATAAATTTGATAGATATTGGCAGTTTTCCACCAATCGAGATCTCCAAGAATTTCACTATAGCACAAACACAGAACGGTCACTGAAAAGATTCTCATTTTATCACACTTGGATGAACTTTCAAAACTGTGGAGAATCTCAGAGGCAGCAAGACTATTTATATGGAAAATCCGCCCCCTTGTCATTTTTCTTATCGCCTTTTTGAAGTATGCTTTACTCTGTATATCTTAAATACACTCAATTCTCTTATCACTGGATAATCAGTTTAATTAAAACCGATCAGAACCATACAAGAATTTTTGTGATTGCCAAATCTTTAAATATGTATTTTATTACTTTAACTTAAAAGAGAATGCAACATAGGAAATACTGAGGCAAAATGTGCTAATTCAAAAAGTTTAGAGATAAAAGAGACCAAAGCGTTTTAAATTATGAAAGTTTTCAAAATTTTAAAATTTTAATGGATCATGTAAGAATTACATTTACCTCTGTCATAGAAAAAATGTGTAGGGCCTATTTTGAAAATATTTTTTATTACTGAATACGCTGAATACATATATTTCATTTTTTACAATTTTATTTTTCAAAAACTATATATTAGGGTTAAATAGGATAATTCGGAATTATTGTTTTATCGTAACATTTGTGAGATCTCCTCACTCCTGTTTTGAATGAGCAAAAGATCAGAGGTCCTTTAAATTCATTTTACTTACATAAACCTTTATAGGAGAAGGCTTTAAGGTTTCGTACACACTCTAGCTTCGAACTATGATCTATGACAATATGTTTTAATAGCTACACGGATCCCGGGAATATGCACATTTTCGGGACCAAAAAACCATGCGAAATGGCTTTATGCATCCAGAAAATTGCATACCGGGAGGCCGTTTCAGTAACGTATTTCAGTAACATTATTTATTGGCCAGAGTTCTTCAGTAAATTAGTAGAATATCCAAAAAATTTACATTAATAAAAGAAATTAAAGTTTTTTCCGTGTTTTAAAATGTCCCACGTCACTTAAGGCGTATTTCACAAATTATTTCACAAATTGATTTCAATGGTAGGCAAACATGCATAATTGTATGTGCATAATCCCGCCAAATGCATAATTCCGATTTAATCTACTTGAAACAGTGAGGGTATCTCAAAATTTTGATATTGAAATGATTTCGAATTATACAACACTGTAGGGGAAAGGGCCCATGCTTTCAACGGTCCCAAGCTTTATAGTGACTAAATTTTTCCTACACACAGAAAAATGGAAAATTCTTAAATAGAAACACCCAGGAATTTAATTTCAAATCCCATCCAATGAATGTCAATGCCCTAATTCTAAATCCTTGATCATTTAGTTTTAGTTGCAATTTGCAAATCTGTAGACATTTTTCATTTTCCAGCTAATGCTGAACTTAAGTTCCCGATCTCTTAACTTGAAAGAACTAGCGATTCTAGCTCATTTCTCTCGCTCAGAGCTTCTAAACATAAACCAATTTAAGTTCCCAGGATCTTATATATTCTTAAATTTGGAGTCAAAATTTTTCTGTGTGTATGTTTTTCAATAAATATGACTCATTGCAGCCATATTTTAAAAACTAGAGGAAAGTGTCATGTTTCTAAAATATATTATGGGGTCATATTTATTCAGTAACATAAGAAAAATGTAGTCACTATAAAGCTTGGGACCGTGTAGAAGAAGTTTGAAATTTATTTAGTTACTGGAACTAATTTGTTGTAGTACCAGTTACTAATTTAATTTAGTTATGATAACTAAATGAAAAAGATACTGTAACTAATATTGGTCAACTGTTTCATTTAGTTACCATACCTAAATATATGGATGGGTCTATGCTTACTATATTTTATAGTTTCCATATCTGTATATGTTCAGTTTTAGCTTAATTTCGGTACGCCCGCAAAAATCGACACCGCGTCAATTTTGATATTTTCCTTCATTCACTTTCCTAATTTGAATTTTGAGTGGAAAATTCTTTTTTTTAGATAGATAATGTACGCTATATAAACAAATGGTGTTTATAATGACCAGCGCACAATACCTTTTGTTTTTAAATGTGTTTTCAAAATTTTCTAGATCTCACTCACTCTCATTGAAATGTCAAAAACATGTTTACTAAATAAAAGTTATTGTGCGTTGGGCATAATATTTCAACCCGTTCAACCCTTTAAAGACAAGAGGGTAAAAAAATTGGGGATCACAAAAAATAGGTCTTTCTGACTTTTTATAGCAAATCAAAGCTTTTTAGATGGCATTAGGAAAAATTTTATTGTAGGGTCATTGGTGACCCAATCGTCCTTAACTCTTTCGCGTCCCACTTTTATTCAGCAGATGAATTCATGTAAAATTGAGTTTTTCCTAATGCTTTATGATCAGATATAATAGTTCAGAGAGAAAAAAAAATTCCATTGCGTGAAAACTCGGAAAAACCCCGGGTCATATATGACCCTGTTGTCCTCAAGGGAAGTGTATTTACCATTTTCAAAATCTATATCACAGGCTTTTTAAGAGTTTTTTTTTGCTTGAAGTTACTAATTTGGCCAAAACCATGGCAAACTGGATTGTCTTGATGAACACTGTACTCCTGGTGTTCAAGGAATCTTCCTGGTAATCCCTTGAACAGTCACTGTCACAATATTTTGAGTGGTATTTGGCAAAAATAAACTTATCCACATATTTATTCACACACAATACCATTGCACAATATGAGACGCTTGCAGAATACTCTAAAATATTGCAAAATATGTTCTAATTCATCAGATATAAGATGAAATGTCCAGGAGCAAGATGTCCCACCTGCATTTCACAAAGAAAAACAATGTCTCAACTACATTTCGCTATAGGTTTGGGACGAAAACACTGTTACCCTTGCCGACAATAGGGTCATATATGACCCGGAAAATTCTACACGTTTTTCTGGAAAATTGAGAGTAGTTTATTATATCGAAATATGCAATATACAATCTTTGGATATTCTATTTTGTGTTTCTAAAGAACTTTTTGCAGAAAAAAATAAATTAATATAAAAATTTTTGAAAAAGAAAAGTCATTTCACAAAGTTCGAAATTAGTGATGTTTGATCTCAAATATTTTCTTTTCCTGAATATCTGGAGTCGTGAGAAAATTAGCCAAGAATCTTACATCTTTCTATTATGATGTCGTGCACAAACCGATAGATTTCAATTAATGTAAATAGTCAAAAAAAAATTGTTTTTTCCCCGTGTCATATATGACCCTAATGACGCGAAGGAGTTAAAGAATTATTGTTAGCGAATGATTAAAATTTAGTGATCGTTATGATCACTATAGCTCAGCTAAGTATTTTAGTTGAGATTCTTTACAATATCTCTTCTTTAGAAATTACAGGAGATATCTTTGTAATAAGATACGGAAACGCCGTGATGTATGCAAAAGATTTTCAGCGCCAACGATTCACAAGAAATGCATTTCAAATTTCCCGCGTTAAACATATTGCATACATTTAGGGGCAATTCAAAAAATATTTTATCAGCACCTAATAGTAGGCAATTTGTATCAAACTATTTCAATCTCTTTTCACTTAAGCCGGAGCTAGATTTAATTGTGTTTTTCTAGTACATTGCTCTAATGGGTTAACCAGTTGGTCAAATAAGAAAATTAATACTCAGGTCCAATATGAAGGAAATTCAGCTTAATTTTCCAAATTCAAATCCAATTGATCCAAAGAGGAAAATGATGAATAAAACAAGATTTTTTTTTCAAGAAATTCAAGTTTAATAAGCGCATTTAAAAATTGTAATAAAGTGAATTCAATTGAAGTTTTTGAACCATGACTTTCCACTGGATTTGCCAGGTTTGCTCTTGGTAGATTTTTTCCTCATTTCTTGGCTACTCTGCTCTCTCATTTCCATGGGCATAGCTTCGTCGCAGTCGATAGTCTGCGATTTGATGGCCTTCTTCAGGTTCATAATCTGCAAAAATTAAAAAAAAAATCAGCATTTATGCAAAAAACTTTTCTTCTAGGTCCCCTTTACTTCTTGGTCAATCTTCTCTTTGTGCTTGATAGTACGGGCTTTTTCGCTATTTGCCCGATGGATTTGGGTGTCGATGCAATTAAGGACAGCTGCACAGGAGTCACACCATTCCTGGAGAGTCCCAACTATTTGATTTATATCTCCCGGACGGATATCACGACCAATTGCATAATCTACTTCTAATTGGCTATTCTTCTGATCCAGTTTGCCATGAATGATATCTGCGTAAATTGCCTCGATGATTAAATCTTCCAAGTCCCGGACATTCGAGATATCCAACTCAGTCAGGAGTGTCTGGTAGGGGATGCATTTATTCTGGATGGCTAGTGTGACAATTGTGAGGTGCTGGAGCTTCTTTTTCATCGTAGTATTGAGCTCTAGCACTTGATCCTTTTTCTCCAGGTACTGCCGGAAAGTTCCGTAAGCGAAGAGATTCAGAGCATTGAAATATTTCACATGTTGTCCTCCTTCCAGCTACAAAGAAACCCCAGGAATTTTAATAAATTAAATTACACTAAGCTTCTGGCAGATTATCCTGTGGGATATTTACCTCCATAATGCTGGGAATTTGCAGTAACTCTCCGAAAACATACACACCGGGAGCTTCCAGAACTTGATGGATGAGATCCAAGCAAGCGGCTCCTTTGGCCATTTTGGCCAATGCCACATAATGCTCAAGGGCATTGTGTGTTGCTACAGACGGTGGATTTTCTTCGAAACCATGCGACATCATCTCAGTGTGCATTTTACTATCCAAAAACTCTCTACAAAAACTGCCCTCGGATTTTCACAGACACAACAATTTTTGAGGTTATGTTACTGTCATATTTGACATCGACTATCTTCGGGTGGAGTTCGTGTGAATCGATGAATTCTTCGTAAAATTTCAAACAATACACGCGCCTAAATACGTTAAAAAATCAATATGGCGACGATATAGTGACAAGTGAAAAGAAAGGCAAAAGGGCAATAACTTGTTATTTTTCTCGAGTTTTCCACTCGATATTTATTCCACGGTTATAGGAGTACTAGTTACAGGTATCAAAAGGTCATACACTGGAAATGGCAAGAAGGATAAGCAGTAGTATGCACTGAGGGGAAATTCTAACACTCTCAGCTGTGGCGATTATTGCAGGTATTTTTGTTGTTTTTGACGCTGGTACCGTCGAGCTGGACGCAGGATAGATCCTGGATACTTGTGGAGGATGCACCGATGTGTATTTAGTAGTTGCTGGTGTGGTTATTTCATCAGCAGACGATGAACTTGAGTGAACATGGCGATGAGAGGAATGCGGCGTCTTATCAGCCACGGCGTTGCAATAACCTGAAATACCCAGAATTTACCATATTTGGTCATTTCAATAACCGGAAATATATCCAGATGTCTGAACTTACCAATTTTGTTCAATTCCATCCCATAGCGATGAGGATTTAGATTCCGTTGGCAATTTTCACCAGCTTCTTTGATGAAGATAGTCTTCTCAGCCATCATGGCGCCTACAAAGCACTCGTGCGTATTCAAGTCTCGCCTGTAGGTGAAGGCATAGAGGAGACCATTCTCCTCCCATTGCCCAAGGCACTGATATTCACGCTCTTCATATACCTCTCCTGTGTCACAAGCTGATACTTCATAATAAAGGATATTTGGGGATTTGCAGTCTGATGAGAGTTTGGCACAAAGTCCCTCAGCGTCTGGGATGAATCCGGTGAATTCACCACTGACTGGGCACTGGGTGAAGTGGGTATGGGTGGTTTCTCTACTTTGTGTGATCCACCGGCTTCCGTCAAAGTTCTCCTCTGTACAGAGACGCTGAGCAGATGACTGGACAGGACTGGATTGCAGAGACATTTGGAACTCCAAAATATTAGGGCTTCTCTGCTCAAGCCACGTGCAGAAGTACTTTTCCTCACCACACTGGGTAGTGCTCTTCACTAAGTACTTCCCTGTTGCTGGATTCTCCTCAATGCACCTCATTGTGTGTGTCTTAAAAGATGCTGAATCGTAGAAGATCGCCACAGAATCTGAAGATTTCTTCATGTGCTTCCATCGACCCGTAAGCCATTTTGGGAAGGCACATTCTCCGGGTGATGTCTTCTCCACAGCCGTAGGAAAGAGTGTCAGAAATTCTCCGTACATCCCTCGAGAATCCCTGTGATTTGTAGATGTGCATGTGGAGTCATTGCTAAAGGACAGAGTAACAACTCCTGTGCTAGCATCTTCCAGGTACACAGCACATCGATACCGTGGTCCCAACTTCTCGTCTTGCCTTGTGTTGATCAAGGCGAGATAGTTCACCCCATTGTAGCCCATCCAGTGACCCAAACACTCAAGGGAAGCATCCAAGTCTTCAAAGTTACAACCACGGAAGCGCAGATTGAACGAAGAACCGGATGGACACGTGTCCAGTGTGGATTTCGGTGATAAGCACTCCAATCTCTTCTCGGCATCGTTGCCTGTGGCAAATGTGAAATTGTATCGACCACTTATTGGGCAATACTCCCGCCGTCGGATTACTTGACCATCGAGTTCTCGGATTTCTGCAAGAGGAACAGACGAAGATTGATGAGCGGAAGAATTTTTTCTTATTCCACTTTCTGCGGTTTTGACCCCTAAAAATCTCATTTTATGCAGTGCTTCCGGACAGGAAGATTTCATTAGGAAAGAAGGTATTGGATTTCTACAGAATGGCCTTACAGAAGTGCCTCAATTTTATTTCACATTTTATGGCATAAAATTATTCAACTAACTTGTATTGTACTGTTGGAGCTGTCCTTCTGTTTTGAATAAATAGAAAAAGATTTATTAGAATTAATATAGGAGTTATATTTTTTATTAGGAATATTTAGGGCACGCCCCTATTTCATAAGTTTTAAAAAGTGAAAAAATGGCATTTTTTAATATATTAATTCCAACGACAACTTTAAAGTAAAAGAAAAATTAAATTTTCAAATTTTAATAACATATAAAAAAATGAGAAATAATTAATTTTTAGTTTAAGAATTAAGAGTTAAAACAAGGAAAATGTAACAAGAGTTATCACGAAAGGCAAAAAACGCAAAAAACAGATTTTCTTGTTGTAAGGAATGTTTAGAAAAATTTTATGACAGCTTTTCTTATAAGTTGTAGATTTTATTTTATTTTATTTATTTCTTATAAGATGAGCACTTTACAGAAGGTGTGGTTTATTTGATTTATAGCAGAGCTTTTTGTTCTTCATTGCAAATTTAAATTTTAATAAATTTAGGGTAGTGTACGTGGGGTAGTTTCACGTATGCATTACTTTTTAAAATTCATATCTTTGGAATAAAAATTAATTGTCTAGGATCTAGGTACTATACTGTATATTCAGATACCCAATGCCTAAATAAAACTAATCAGACTTAGTCTGTTTGAATCGTTATACTTCATATTTGTTTAGAAAAAGGTTTTGAATAAATGTTCAGCTACGTGAAACTGCCCCATCATGACCTATTGACAATTCCAGCGATATTTTGAGGTGTAGTCTTCTATGGGGAACTAAAAATTTTAGGTTCTTTAAATTATTATGGTCACCATGAATAATTTCAATACCTTTCATTTGGGCTTTGAATAATTAAATTCAGTAGTCGGAAAATGGGATGTTTTTTGCATAATATCAGCAAGTTTTCCAGAAGAAAACGTTAGGAAAAGGCTTTTAGCTCTTTCGCGTCTTTAGGGTAATGTCATGACTCGGGGAAAAAAGTTTTTTTTGGGTATTTACATTAATTGAAATCTATCTGTTCGTGCACGACATCATAATAGAAGGATGTAAGATTCTTAGCTCATTTTCTCAAGACTCCAGTTAGATTTCAATTAATGTAAATAGCCAAAAAGAAACTTTTTTCCCCGGGTCATATATGACCCTAAAGACGCGAAAGAGTTAGGCTTTGCACATACCCTGAATTCGAAAACTTCATATTTTCCCATATCTCCTTTAATGAATTTGAACTAATAGCAATATTTTAATAGCTAGTCTTATGTTACAAATTATACCTGAAAAATTAGGTCAGATTGATTAAAGAAAGCTGCGACTTTTTGGTCAATAAAAAATTAAATTTGGTCAGTAAAAAACTTTAAAAAATCGGTAAAAAATTAAATTTGATCAGGAAAAAGTCAAATTTGGTCAGTAAAAAATAAAACAAAGTCAGTAAAAAATAAAACAAGGTCAGTAAAAAATAAAATATGGTCAGTAAAAAATAAAGAATCTGATCAGTAAAAAATCAAATTTTATCTGCAAATATTTTTGTTAGTAAAAAATCTAATTTGGTCAGTAGAAAATAAAATTTGGTCAGTAAAAAATCAAATTCGGAGAAAAGTCAAATTTGGTGGGTAAAAAATCGGTCGGTTATTTTTTACTGACCAATTTCAATTTTTTACTGACCAAAAAGATTTTGCCATGAAAGAAATATGGAAAAATATGAAGTGTTCGAAGCCAGAGTGTGTGCGAAGTTTGAAAGCGTTCCCCTTCATGGAATTGTTGCTGATTGATCTTTGAAAGCCCATTTCTTGAAAGATTTCTTATGAAAATTCAGTATTAGTATTAACTTACTGAACAGTATGATTTCTGTATGTTCCTCAGGATCTCTGAGAGATTCCTCTGTGGGACAGGACATGATAGCCTTCTCCTCATTTGTGAAGCACTTGGCCATGTACTCCATCGTGGTGTAGACACGCACAATGTTCTTCGTGACGAGTGTTATGTGGAAGCATCGAAAGCAACTGGTGTCCTCATCCTCCTCCAGTGATGCCATCATGAGGATTACCTTATTTCCGATGCGTTTGTGACAATTTCCCCAGATTGTTATCAAATCTGAAGTAATATTAATTTGGCTGTAGACGACATCCACGCCGGATACGGTGCTCTGAGTCACGTAGACGCCTTGCATTTCGGCGGGAAAATAGCATGAAGCGGCGCCTTTGCAGCAAGAAAAGAAAAATAAAGCGGAAAAGGTAAAGCACTGGTAGACTGTCAGTGTCAGGTGCGATGATGGAGGTAGCAAAAAAAAATAGAGGCAATGTGCTAATTATATTCAATTAAGTTGGTGAGTTTGCATGTGCAATATGCTCAAATGATTGCAAATTGAACCAAAGTCTCTTGGGCTCTCCCCCACAATCTTTCTCTACCAGCAAAACCGTACCAGCCACAGATTATCCGCTGTAACTGTTAAGACGTTGAGGCTCCACGAACATTAGGGAAGGTAAGAAAGGTATGGATATAACGTTAAGAAAAAAAAATAAACAAAGAAATCAGTGGAGCGTCGAACGTGAGAAATAATGAGTTAGTGAAAATATTTCTCTGCTCAAACTCGTCCAACTTCTATTATTCACATTTTTTTTGGCTGGAAGAAAAGTGCTATTGGTTTTGTTTATTAGATAGAGAAATATTCCATCCATGCAATTAATTGGTAATCAGGAGAATGAGGCGGTTCCGATTTCTCAGCATGAGATGAAGAAGGGGTGAGAAAATTGAAAGAAAGGATTATACGAGGCTTACAAATTGCTGGAGAAATTGTTGAAGAATGAGAGATAGGATCAACTTTCAACAAAAATACTTTTCTCAGGTTCACGTGACAATAATCGGATTTAACTTATTGCAAAAATATAGGAATTTAAAAGGGGAAAGGTAGACAAATTGAAAAATTGAGAAAAGAAACTTTGTTGTATCTTTAAGCCAGAGATGTATTAAGATTATATTGTCTTGAAAGATTATTGTGCTATCTAAAGTTTTCAGGAAATTTTTAATATCACACTTTCATCATAATCAGAGGACAGCTTTGCCAATCGATTCATAAATTTATAAGGTTTTATGGTTTTAAAAAACAGATCTTTAAGTTCTTCAGAATTATATAACCGACAGTGATAAGCACGGTTATCTTGTAGATATGATCTAAGCGCTCTAATATGGACTCCAGACTTAAGGTTAAGCTTTGGATAAACAAAATAATTGTGGATCTAAATAAAATAATTATAAGGACCAGTTTCATTGAGAAATAGGCGAAAAAATCGTATAACAATCTAGCCCCACAGCTCAAAGTAGCCCCACCTCCCCCTATATGACTAAACTTCTCTAATTTATTTTTTAACATTTCTAAGAAAAAGTTGCATTTTTGTATTATTCATAAATTTCGGATTTCCCTAAATTCCAACTCAAAACTGAATCTTTTTGGATTGTGGATTTTCTCATTAGTTTTCCTTTGTCATTGGTTTTTCCTATGAAACACACGTTTAAAATGATTGTGATTAAACTGGTTCTTTTTCTTATAGAGCGTTTTTCAAAGATTTATTTTCACGTTATTACAGTGCGAAGGCAGCCAAAATTCCGAAAGCCAAAATCCCGAACGCCAAAATCCCGATGTGCCAAGATCCCGGAATGTTCAAAATCCTGAAAGGGATGAAATTATATGGAAGATGTGTAGAATAATTTCCCAAGACACAGAAAATTTCCCTTTGCCTCCAGCAAGCGCGGGTGCAATCGTGGGCGTAGCTATGACACTTTTAAGAATTCGGGATTTTGGCTTGCGGTGTTTTGGTCCATTCGGAATTTTGGCTTTCGGGATTTAGGCGTTCGGGATTTTGGATTTCGGGATTTTGGCTTTCATGATTTTGACAGGGACCCATTATAGTGAAGTTGGGTATACCAAAAATTTTGATTTTTTTAATCTTGTTTTTATTAATTATAAAAAATTCTATTTATTTTCATTACAAATTTATCATAAATTTGATTATTAATTTTAAAAGGTAATTATTATGTTGAAAATGGATATTTAGTTTTTTCATGATCTCTCAAAAAATCTAAAAGATTTCCAATATCAACATTCTTAAAAAAAATAGCTTTAAATTTTCCTAATAGGGATAGGTTTGGCTGTATTGAACTGGGGCTACATTGAAAACATTATTTTTCACATTTTTCTAAAGGATTCTAGGCTTTAACCTATAGTAGACATACAAAAAAATCCGGATCTAAATTAAAATTATGACTAAAAATACAGAAATATGCGAAAAAAAAACGTTTTCGATACAGCCACAGCTTCTGTTCCTACCATGTTTATTGTTATTTCAAGGTAAAAACGTTTAAATTTGTAGAGCAACATTAGTATTTTCTATTAATATTTTATGAAAAGGAATTGAAAATATTAATATTTTTTGTGTCTTGTATACCTTACTCGAATCTCTCGAAACTTGTACATTAAAGACGGTTAATGGAGATTATTATGAAATCTGAAACCTTTCTTTTTATCTTCATATTTGAATATTTTCGGATTTTGACATTTTGCCCCAGTCTCCCCTAAATGAAGTATTTTTATTAGTATTTGTCTTTCTATAAAAATTAATTTAAAAAAAAAACTTTGTGAAATTCATATAAAAAACAAAAACTTACGAAGTGCTAAATAGCTAAATACTTCAAAGATAATTTATAAATTATTTTTCATTCCTTAAATATTTAAGAAAAATCATAAGGGTAAGCAGGGCACCTGTGAATTGGAATAGTTTTGAAATAGGGCTCTTTTTTAATCATATTTTTACAATGATATAATTTAGCTTAAACCAACTGTGAAGCTAAGCAGAATAAAAGCCTCAATTCCTTTTGAAAATAAGAGAAAAATGTCCAATTTCAAAGGTCCCAATTCAAAGGTACCCCTCTTCTCCCTAGGTAAATTGCACCGTATAATTTGTACATATTTAGTTTAAGTGTAATACCTTATAATTTGAAAAGCCTATCTTATATTGTAAGTAAAATGTAAGACCATACTAAACCTAAAATTAGTGGATAATCAAGTTAGGGGAGACCGAGGCAGAATTAGTCAGAAAATGAAATTTTTTATTGCGTATAATTTGTAAAAATAATGTTTGTATCAGGCTGATAAATATTTCAATGAATAGGAAGAGAGGTGTTTTCTTAGAATAAATAGAGGTCTTCTCAATATTAATTCTAAGGCAAACTACATCCCACTGTCTAATGGCGTCTACTAGTAGATTTTTTAAAAAAAAATGCCTTTTTAAAGAAAATTTCCCCTATCCTTATAGGAAGAAACGTCAGAATTTTTTAAAAAAGGCATTTTTTAAAAAAAATTTCTACCTATAGGGGAGACTGGGGCACATGTAATCATTTTCGATACATGCGAATTTGAGGTGATTTTCCAAGGACACCGTGATTTTTTGGAAAATATTTCTTAGCTCATGTTTTACCCTTGGGTATAGGCAATTCGTCGAGGGTAATACGGATGCTGGAAAACAATTGAGTTTTCCATAAAAATAAAATTTGTGTCCCTGTGCATTTTTCTCTTTTCACAAAATACCTGGGGTAGAAGTAACCACTTTCTGGGGAGGATGTAAACACCTTTTTTCCCACCCTTGAAATTAACTTTGCACCACTCTCGATTATTTTAATTACTTAAGAGATATATAAAGACTGTATATTTTTCAAAAAATCACGACACTTTTTACAAAGAATAATTAAAATAGCAAAAAAACTAAAAGCATGCATATCAAAGACATTTTTCAATGGATTTTCCCCATATTTTGACATCATGTGACTTTTTATTGAACACAGCGCCACCAATTTTTTTCGTAATCTATGAATTATAGATATTTCGCATGAAGGTCAATTTCCCGCTCTTTTACCTACTCATTTTGTGAAATTGAAATTGCCTGATTACATCTACCCCAAATGCTGTTTTCTGACCAATTATTAATTCTTTTGAAATAATGAGAATCTCAATTTCTCTAGTAAATGCATTAATATAATCCTAAAAGATGTAGGAAAGAACTGGTATTGCTACATTTCGATTATTTTACACAATTTTTAATTTCCAGGTGGAAATCCAAATGATCAAAATAATCGAAATATCAACATTTTCAGGAAAATGATTTTTATTTTTAAAGTATATTAGGATTTTATTGACCAATTTATCTGTGGACATACATCCCCATGGTATCTATGAATGCTTATGGGTTTTATCCTCTGGAGTCTTAAAATTAATGAAAAAAATCACAGTGTTTACAACTACCCCACATTACTACTGCCCCAGTTCCCCCTAGACGACATAAGTCTATACGTGGCTTAATCTGCCCTGGTCCCTCCTAGAGACGTTAGTTCCATCATAATTTCAAAATGAAACTTTTTCAACCGAAGCAATTATTTTCAATTTAACCAAAAGAATTTTTCATTGGAATGTACAGAACAAATAGCCAAAAATCCAAACTGTCTGGACTCGGATGAACTCTCCGGGAAGACCATTATAGAGTTCATGAGTAGAAAATGAAACATTTCAGGTTGAACTATTCTTGAGGGGGAAAAATATTTGAGAATGAGACGTGTTGTTCTTTTTCTACTCCAAATAAACTTTTCCACGAGAAATGACATAATAATTCTTGGTATTCTCTCCTCTTCTTCATTTTTTTTCAGGCGCATTTCAAATGATGGGAACCTGAGGGAAAAAGAGTCTCTTGTCGTTTTTTTTTCGGAACTCAATGAGCTTCATTGAAGCAGAAATGAAATTGTTCTCTAAGCTCAAGGGGCAAATCATTTGGCGGCTCAGTGGATTTCACCATCTGATGAAGATTGCTGACTGAAGCAGATTGAAGAGATTGAAGATGGTGAAATAGAGCAGAGAATAACCTTCTCTGGGGTGATTCACAAATCTCGAGGTGAGAATGTATTCTATAAGATTCATTTGCATACCATCAGAAGGAATTTATTGTGATTTTTCTGTGATTTTATTGTCTGCTTTTTTGCGATGTGGGTCACTTATTTTTCCTCAAACAATTTCATTTGTGTGTTTGTTGAGGAATTTAGAGCCCCAAAAGACATGGATAGTTAGTGTTGTGAAACGACATTAATTCCGGTGGGATTTCTTTTGTGCGAAAAGCGCGATGAATTGAAAAATGGCCAAAAGAATTCAATCACTTCTCAATGGGCTGCCGATTGATGGCGTTCACTAAGAATATGCGAAGAAGAACTTAGTGTTGAGGCACCCCTTATGGCCAATTTAATAAAATATTTTATTTGTTTATTTCTAAGGGGAAGTATGACACCTTTGAATTGAGGCAACCATGAAATAAAGTATTTTTCTCCTACTTTAAAATTTTATAAATACTTTTGAAATTTTAAATTAGGCCATTAGAAATTTGGAACAATTAGAAAAAACTGTTCAACACATTGAAAAATTCTTATGATTTTACGTGTAATTAAATTGATATTAAAAATATATACTTTTACTGATTTTCTAAACTTATACAGACTTATACTTATTCTATTTAAAATAATTTTAAATTAAATTAGGAAGGGGGCGGTGTACAATTATCCACAGAGGTAGAATTAGTGGTAGGATATTATAATTTTTCTTAAAAGGAATATTGAGCAATATACTCATTCAATTAAAAGTAATTAACTACCCAGCGAGCACAGATAACTAAAAAAGCAGCGTTTTCAGCATATTTTTGCTGAATCGATCAGCAAAAATATGCTGACCGGTTAGCAGTTCTCGAACAAAAAGTGATAACCAAATATATATGGAAATGGCACTGCCTCGCTAGTGTCGTTTCAAGGTTAGCAGAATTCGACTGAAAGTTCATGTGTTTTCAGCTGAATTGAAATTAGTTGAATTAGTGCTCGCTGAGTCCATTTCTATTTATTCAAATATTTATCAGTCTATTTAAAGCATGCCATCACAAATTATAAGCAAAGAAAAATATTATTTTCTTGCTAATATTTCCCCGGTCTCCCCTATAGAAAATTATAAAATTTGAATAATATATTATTATAAATTATAAAATTATAAAATTTGAGGGTAAGATACATTATGATTGAATGTGGTTTACATGGTTTAATGTTATCAATTGAATCAGCATTTGTCGTAACTTCCTCATCGCCTCATCAGCACTTCTTCTAACAACATGGAAATATACAGACTATACAAGAACTGCTGATGAGGTGATGAAGAAGTTTTTTTTTTATTATGGGTCCATCTGGAAGATGATTGCCCCGTGATGAGGAAGTTACGACAATTGCTGAACCAACTGACGGCGATGTGTAATAAAGCTTTTTGTGTAAATCGTGGAAGTGCTGAGGAAGTCTTTAATGAAAGTGGTGAACGTATTCTTCCCATAATATTTCCCCTTTTACGTAGTGCTGCTCAATAGTCAAGACAACAGAGTCTTTCGAAATTTCTCTAATAAAGTGAAAAATGTGAGAAAATTTTAAAAATATAAAATTTTATTTAAATCAGTTTAAAAACATCATTAAAACCCTAAGTAATTTGTAGTTTTAATTAAAAAAGTTCTGTTTTTTCGTATATTTTCCTTTTACGGTTGAAAGTGTGTTGTTAGCCCTTTTTACCACAAAAAATATTTATTATTACAAATACATTAAATTTTGCTTTAATGAAAATTATCCCCTTTAAAAAAAACTTTAAAAGTATTGAACGTACCATTTATTTGCACAAGAAATGTAATTGTGAATAATTTTTTAAACATAAATTGAATAATGAAAATTTGTTGAAATATAAAATTATGAAAATATACAGTTGCAGGGCATTTTCATTAAATTTTATTGAGAAATATCATGCCATTTTTGTGAAATTTTATTCCACGTTACAATTTTAGTAAAAAAATAAGCAAATTAATTAAATATAATAAAAACTTAATGAAAATAAATTTATGGATCGGTAATAAAATACCTTGAAATAGGGGGAAGTGGGGTACCTTTGAAAGTGAGATTTTTCACCTATTTTTAAATAAAATTAAGCCTTATCGTAATATAATTCAGCTGCACAAATAGATTGAGAAGCTAAATTACATTTATGATATGGCTAAGTTCCACTTCATATGAGAAAAAATCCTATTTCAAGGGTGCTCCACTTCCCCCTAACTACAACTTTACTTTTGATGGATCAGCTTTTTCTCTTTTCTTTCACAATGAAGAAAGACAATAATAAATTTTGAAGCTGTCGCATGCAAAATAAAATTTAGGCTGGACTTATGCATCTTTATTTTTTAAACAATTATTTTCGTGAGAGTTTTTCATCCGTTTTTATGAGTTGACAGAAAATAAATTCTCAAAATATAAATACAGTCAGGGGCCTCTCGACATTTCATTTTTCCATACGTTTTTGCATAGAGGCACTGAAGACTATTGGCAAGTTTTTTCCTAAAGAGAATTGACTTATCAGTCTGATATATTTCGAAATCGTGCACTAATAACTATTTAAAAACACATATTTCATAATCCTCGCCGAAGTAATACAAGAACTACTTGTTCTTGCAAATTTGTTTAAGCAAATTTGTTTAAGTCGCGGTGCAATAGCTGCAAAATTTTTACAAGGAAAAGTGAAAAATAGCTTCACTTTTTATTAGGCTTCATGGTAGGTACTAAATACAGTAAACTCTCGCTCAATCGGCTCTTTTTCACCGGGCGAAAAATTTTTGTTGACAATTTTCAAGTTTGATTTTGAAGCAAATTTGCTCAAATTTGCTATAGTTGCTCTTTTGTTATCATGGTTCTTTATAATTGAGCGCTTTTTGTGGAATTTACAATGTCTTTGACACTCGAATCTCTTGATAACTTGGCATCACATTTTGCCGCACGTGCTCGATTGACAGAGACTCTACTGTACTGAATACCCCCCAGTCATTCATATTTAAGAAACTTCACTGTATTATTTATTTTATTTAATATTTATCGTCTTTCTTCTTGTTAGTGAATAATTAATAGTTTTGGGTAGGGCCAATACAAGCAAGCGGGCGGGGCTTTAGAAAAATTTGAGTAGCCCAATTTTACCCATATTTCCACAATATTCTTAGCAATTTATTTTTAATTAAGTCGCTCCCACAGTTTAATGAGTGGGGCTTGTCCTGGATAAGCTTTATTAAACAAACAAAAACCAAAAAAATAGTAAAATTAATTGGTCATAACTTCTGAAAGGGGCGTGACTTAAAATTATTTTTTGGTGGATCTTAGAAAGTCCAATATAATCTTTTTGTATAATATGGAATTAAAAAAATCTAAAGGAATATTTTGAATAGGTTCTGTAAAATTTATCCACATAATGAATTTTGGAGTATAGAGGCATTATGGGGTGTTTTGACCCTACGAATGGACTAAAGAAAAATATGAATGAGTTGCTCGAAAAATCTCATTCTCGATGCTTCACGATCGTTTGGGGCAAAAAGAAGAATTCTTCGTCAATATACACAGAAGAACACCACGAAAGTGACTCAAAAGCTACAATTTTCTATACACTTTTCGTGTTTCATCTTTAGCATCGATGTGCTTCACACAGGGAAGAAAAAAAATAAGAAGTCAAAGAAAGGAGAGTCTGCAAATTTACATTGAAGAAAAACGGGTAACACAATAATGAAAAAAAAACAGACCCGAGAGCGAAATATTTCCGAAAAAGACACGTAATTCAGCTTTACTTACATTCTCTCGTAATAATAGAAAATCCAATGAATGAAATCAGGTAGATTGTGCACAAAATATTCATATTCTTTTTGTTGTTGTTCCTTTCCACCCAAGAAACACCTTTTACACAAACACAGCAATTTTTTTCACAGAAAATCTTAATCACTAAAGCTCTTTAATATATATATTTTTTAATTAATTAATTAATAGAGAGATATAAGTGGAAGAGAGCTTATCAGAGAGTCATTTTGATGAGTGGTTTTTAGGGTTTAGGGTGGGTTTTCTTTGTGGGGTGGTGTTTGATGCCGGAGGAATTTTGGTTAAATATCTTGTGGTGTAACAGCGAGGAGAGGAAGAAAATTAATACTGTTGGGTTTCACTGGAGGCAACCGCTTCTGTCGAGAAATCAACGTAGACTAACAAAAAAATCACCTTCTTCGCCTGGTGAAGCCCCCAGACCAATTTTCAACGTGAATTGTTGCTCAAGGCGCAAGACAACCAGGTGAATGGTGTACCTCTGCGGTACAAAGCGTAACTTTTGAAAACAATATTTAAGAAATTATTATTTGGTAAATATACTGCCTAGATATTTTAAATAAATTTTACAAACATCTGAAAAATATATATTTAATTATATACAGTGGCGGCCAAAATAATAAAATCATTTTGCAAAGCTTATATTTTTTAACTTTTGCATTTTTTCCCAATTTGTTGATATAATTCTGCAGTAGAAATCTTCAAATTATTAGAATTGTACAATAAGGGTTGTTTTGGCCGCTAGCTAGAGGTCTGTATTTTACACAGAATACGTCAATAGTGAAATTCAGTTCGGCCAAAAAAACTGGAAAACTGTCATTTTTGGTTTCTAAATATGGCTTTATTTAAACTTATTTGATTTATAGTCCACTTTCTTTAATTTAATTAAAAGTGGTGCTATTGTGTTGTTTAAACCAAATTTTTACTACTGATGTATCCTGTGAAAAAGAGAGACCTCTAGCGACCAAAACAACACTTATTTGACGTAAGGTAATTATTTGACAATTCCTATGTCAAAATTATTTCAACGAATTGGCATAAACAAAAATGTTCATGGTAAAATAGTAGTCTTTGCGGAGTTGATTCTATTATTATGGCCGCCACTGTATATATTTAATTATATACTATCAATACATAATTAAATATTAAAATTACATTAATTACTTTACCCTTATCGCTTTCTCTGATTTGCTAGAATATTTAAGTATTCGAATGATTCGATCAGCCTATCAGGGAACATGATGAAACTAAAAAAAATATGTAATTTAATATAGTTTGAAGTTTGAAATCTTTCTGGCACTCGTATGTACACCATTTGCCTCAGGGCAAATTTCATGAAATCAAAATTGATATCTCTTTCTTTCTCAAAAGTTTTGCATATGTATATCCCATTCTTTCACACTCGAAATTGAATCGAGCTAAATTGCATTTGATATAACGATGAAAACGTATTTGAATTTGATGTAGCGTTCGCAGCATTTATTTGAATAGGATGGGGATGCGAATTTTCTGATCTATAAATGTGCCGGATTAGTAAAGTTTTTTTTAAAAAAACTATTAAGCGAAATTTGCTAAAAGATTACGATTTTGTTTAGAGTTTCAAGTTGTATATATAAATCAGATATTTGTAAATTGTGATTGTAAACGTTGTAAACTTGTAAACAAGCTAAGCTTGTTGTAGTACCTGAAATTTCTGAAAATTTATTTTAATTAATTTTATTCCTAATTGTGGGTGGAGGAAAGATTGCCGGCCTTGATTCTTGCGGTTGTAAGATCGAATCCCGCTCCCGATACAAAGATGTCCGACGCCCTTAATAGAAGATTTTATCATATGTAATAAAATGTACACTATTGGCCAAAAGTTTCTTGACAAAGTTATAGGGTAAAGTGGTACAAGTTGGAGGTATAATTTGAACAGGGCTTTTTTTCTTGATAAATTTAGTACTTCATTTTTATTTGTATATTTTTGGTCACAGGCGTGCAAGAACCATTGAAACCGAATAAATGTCAAATAAAACATGTCCGTCAGTGGTCAAAACGCTACCTGAACAAACTTATTTTGACGTTTATTCGGTTTCAACGGTTCTTGCACACCTCTGCTTTAGTTTTATAATTTGGTTCCTTGTGCTTAAAAACAAATTTTGTACTGTATTTATCAAGAAAAAAAACCATTTCCAACTTGTAACGGCGAGTTGTCCAACTTGTAACACTATGTCCCAATTTTATGACTTTACCTTATTCGAGAAATCAGGGAGAAACATTATTTAGAAAAATCTTTTTTTTTTATTTTTTTATTTTTTTAATAAGTAACCTGTAATCCATAGACATGATTTATTCATTTCAAAAAAGAAAAAAAAAATTAGGAAAGTTATGAATTAGAAATAAGGGAGAGGTTCATAATTTTATCCAGTTTCTTATTTTGGACACTTTGAAGATAAAATTGAACACTAAAAATAAATTGATTAAAATGATGGATTATTATTCCAATATTTGATGAACAATGAATTCTATCTAAATATTTGTTCTTTTTGGAAGATTTTAACACTAAATACGTTAAATTTTGAATATGATTTGAGTTAGAATTGCTTTGCTGAAAATTCAGTGTGAGCAATTACTTACGAGGAATATGACAGAACTTCGTGTTTAATTCAGTCTTATTTAGCTGTGATGAAGTACTAACAATGTTTCTTCGCCTTTTTGAGTGATAATATTAAATATTCATTGAAAATTGTGTTGATTCACGTTAGTGGTGATTTGTAAATTTGATCTGAAGTGAGATTTGCCTTGTGAATTAGATTTTTCGTGTGAAAAATAGGAAATTTTTTAAGACATTTATCAGTGAGGTGATACTCCTTATTTTGGACAGGTGTTTTTCTCACGAAATTTCGTGAAGTTTTAGCTTTTGTGATGACTAGGTTGGACAAATGCCTTTGGAAACAAAGGAGCATCATCTCTACGAACGAGATGTAGCGAGAAATGCCTTGAAATGCTCCCGGAAAAGCCAGGTAATGAGCGAATCCGCACGTACTTGGAGTACCGAAGTCAACTCACTTTAATGAATGATATGGAAAGCTTCCGGGCTTCTAGTGATATTCTAGGTTTCCCTTACGTAAACAGGAAGAGGATTTGATAAGATTGGTTCATGAAATGAAGAACAATAGGCATCCTGTTGAGGCGGATTAGCTGTCCAAATTTACAGCCAAGTTGTCCAAATTAATAACCAATTTGTCCAAAATAAGAGTCAAATGCACCTCTACATATCAATTCATTTTTAAACGTATTAAAACTAATTTTAGTAAAAATAAGACGATAAATAGCTTGCTAAGTTTCTAAACAATCCTCCTGGAAAGAAAGTAACAAAAAAGTCAATTAGTATATTGAAAATATCGCACTTCAAACTTAGAACATTGATGCATATAAGCAGACTGGTCAAAATTATGAGCCCTTACCCTAATAATCGCTAGACTATTATTGTTTCTATAATCTAGCGATTAAAAATTGTGGTGTACGAATTTTTGAGCACAATCCATGACCTTGCATTTCATTCTTGTGGATGGTTTGAGTGTTTTGGTGTTTAGCTTTCTGAAAGAGTATTGTATAGAGCTCTCGTTTTTTTTTATTCTGCCCGGCACTTGAATTGAATGTTATATACTCTTCTGGAGTATCATACAAGTGTATACAAATAAACATATGAATTTTAATTACCTGAGCCAAATAATTTTCATGAAATATTTAGAAGTTGCTTTTGAGGTGATTCCTTTTTTTTCATTAAAGCTCATCTCTGACCACAACAAATTCATAAATTCATTCAACAATTGCTCAATTATATTCAATATTTACCGTGTTAAGAGTGTCTAAATTGCCTTCTCTCTTTAGATCTTTTTTTTTCACTTCATCTTGTGTCTATTTCGGCATCTCCCAAAAATTCCATTGTAATCATAGACGACGAGAGAGATGTTGATGATGATGGGCTTTTTGGTTTATAAGAAGTAAAAGAGATCTTTCATTGGTTTCTTCTTCTCAATATTTTTTTTCTCTTCTATTTGCACTTCAATATCTTTCTCAATATTTTTCATGAAATCCACAAACACAAACATGGTTCACTTGTGTGGAGAATTCTTCTGAGAAAAATATTTAAGAGCGAAAAAGAGTGAAGAGGAGAAAAAAAAACGCGAGACAGGTGAAGGCACAGGTAGAAGAATGAGACGTAAAATGTGTGCAAGTTGAATGAAAAATAATGTGAATGGACTTGTTTTACAGATTGGTCAGAAATCATGCAAGTAGGGCTGGAAATTCTCTATATACCGCTTTATATAATGCGGTATAAAACGTGTTTTTGCAACATATATATACACTCGTGCAAGAATACTTTAGCACTGAATCATACAGTTTATTGCGGAAATCACCTGTATTTTTCGTGGTTAATTAGTTTTTACATAAATGTTTTCGGTTTTTCAACAACATTGTGGCGGATTTTGGTAAAATTCATGAGGAAATTAAAGATAAAAGAGGTGGTTTACCTGAGAAAAAACGGTTTTTCTTATGCTTAGGACTAAAATTCCCGCCATGTGAGTTTCTGGTGCCCCGCCACAGGAATATTATGGCGCTGCTGTGCTGAGTGGGAAAATTCATCGACTCCATGAAAAAATGTGCCTTGCGATTTTCCTGGAAAATAAAAATGATTTTCTATAATTTTACATCAAAGAATTTCAATTTAATTTTCTTATCATCTTTGGTTAAGGAATAGAGAATATTTTTAACTTCACAGTTTTAACAAAATATAAAAATATCGATCGATTCGATATCCCGGCAGACCCGGTATCAATCTATAACATGTAATGCCTTAATATTGAAATGCTATGGAAGACAGTGAAAAATTCTAATAAAAACGAATACAGTGCCCGCTTTGTGATCCGGATGATTGGGAGACAAAATGACAGATGTCCGCTTCGTAATCCGGATGGTTTTTTTGAGTTTGTTCAACGTCTCGACAATATAATACAAGATTTTTTTTTGTAGAATTAGAATAAAACTTTTAAAGAAGATTAAAAATACATAATTGGGGAAGTCTATTCTATTATACTTCATTTATTAAACAAAAATATCACAGGATAGTTAATTTTAATTGCTGAACACGCATGCATACATAACCTCAAAAGTATTTTAAATGTAACCGTTGTGAATTTGTCCGGATTACGGCGATCCGGATTAGAAAGCGAGTAATGTATTTGAATTTATCAAACAATTTTCTTGCCTCACACTGTTTATCATTTCTTTTTACAATGTATCAGTTTGTTTCAGATTTTTCTTTCTTTTTTGTAGTTATACGATCCCTGCTTTTTTTTTTCAACAATATCAGTTTGTTTCAGATTTTTTTCCCTTCAAACCACAATGCTATTCCAAATATTTCTATGATTTGTACAGTAGACTCTTACTTATCCATGTACTCTGTCCGGGTGGCATAAAATTATCCAAAGGACAAACAATTTTTTTTTAATTTCGTTGACATATAAAATTGGAGTGCAATACTATTTTGGCTTTTAGAGTGTTAATACATACAACACACATCTTTACATTAACCAAAAGGGTTGTTTATCATTTTCACAATATTTAAAAAAAAAAAGTTAATGTCTCTTAACTTTTCACTGCAAACCTTGTGCATTTAGAAAGGAAGGTACCTCTTTTAACTGTTTCGTTGCTAAGTCACATGGTTTTCCTTTATCGGAAATATAAATTAAAATATAAATTTTGCCGTTACTGCAATTATTTGTTAAATATCGTGAATATTAAGAATCTTTCTCGAGAATTGTGAGTGGTAAAAAAGTACTCTTCAAAAACATGAAAAATACCAGTTTTGTCTCAGCCAACTCTTCTTTGGCTAAAGTTCATCAGTGCTGATACTTAATAGGTTTCGTTGCGGGTTCGAAAAAATTGGAAAAATAACTGAAAATTTGGCAATAAGAAATACAAATTAATTAATATGGTCGAAAGATTACCTCTTCGACCGGGAACTCCTATAGATACTTTTGTGAAAATGTTGAAATTTATTTAATATATCTCAGAAAAGGTAAATAACATGATGCTTTTCTGTAATGTACGTTTTCCTCTAAAGAGAGATGTTCAAATTTCATATTCCAGTAGAGTGTCAAGGATTTCAATAGGTTCTGACAGGAGTTGTCAAAGTATAAATAAGGTAGAGTCAGTACTTTTTCTCCAATAAGAATTTTTCTCCACTCAAATTAAAATTATATTTTAAGAGAATTATTAGTTTAACCCTTTAAGGACGAGAACCTCAAAAATGAGTGGTCAGAAAAACTCGTTTTTTCTGACTTTTTAGAGCAAAACACAACTTTGTATTGCCGTAGGAAAAATTTCATTTTGGGGTCACCGGTGACCCAATCGTCCTTAAAGGGTTAAGTTTATAAAACTGCGAAATAAGTATTATTTCGTGACCTCAATAGCCTACACAGTAAAAACGAGATGAAATTGGCAGGTTGAATTCCATTAGTTGAATTGAACAAGTTGAAATTTCGAATTACAAACCACTAAAAAAATCAACTTTCAATTGAAAAGGAATCATTTAGATTGCAAAACTAGTAAAAATTAAACTCTCGGTAATGGTCTACGTACAATAAATAGTAGTAATAATTACTATAATAGTAATAAAATGAAGCAACAAAATGGCATAAACTTCATTCAACTGACTGATTGAAAAATGCTACGATTATCGCGTGTAATAGAATCAGTTCGATTTTCGTAGTAATTTTTCAATTGATTATCGCAGCAAAAAGTTCAACTTTCAACTAATTTCGTTTAAACTCATTCTTCTTCTTTTTATATTTTGTGTAATTTCAGTACAATTGTTGAAGGTAAATTCAACTTAGTTTGCTTTTCAACTACGAAAATTCAACTTGTTTGCTTTTCAACTTTGCTTACTACGATAATCGTTGCAAATTTACTACAATTATCAATGCTCTCCCATTACACGCGATAATCGTAGTAATTATTTTTTACTGTGTAACGAATAATAAAACCATATTAGGTTCTTTAATCCTTTAAGGACGATTTTGGGTTTTGGTAACCCAAAAATGAAATTTTACCTACGGCCATCTAAAGTTATGTTTTGCTCTAAAGAGGCAGAAAAAAATTATTTTTCTGACCCCCATTTTTAAACCCTCTCATCCTTAAAGGGTTAATGACTAGGTTATTTGAAAATTATTAAAGGAAATTCTCGAAGAAGTGAACAATCTCGGAAAAAATATGGAGTTCTTGAGAAATTTGTCAACGCTAAAAGAAGTTGTCTTATTATTTTTGTGTTTTGCTGTACAGTATTTCATATATTTCACTGAAAGTCAATCTCTAAATAATTAAACTTTGTTTTAATAGGGGCACTCAATGGGTCAAGTGTAGAGATGGTAAAATTTCAGAAATTGCAGAGCAGTCGCCACCTACTTTAGGCGGAAATTCATGAAATTTCTTGAAACTTACCTACTCTAGTCAAGTAGTAAAGCACTCGCTCTATGATGCAAGTGTCCCGGGTTCGAATCCCCTTTAGGTCACTAGGAATTTTTCTGGCGTTAAAGGTGTTCGAATTGCATCCAGTGAGCTTCACTGCACTTGATTCCACGGGCATGGGACTGACAACCTCATCCCGTACAAGAAAAAAATAATAATGCATGTCTGAAAATCCTCTTGCGGGAAGGCCTTCTTCCTTCATGGAATGTTGTGCCAGCATTATTGTTATTATTATTTGTTTTAATATCCTCTTCAATACTGTTTAAAAAATGATATTCAGATGTGATGAAAAGGTCTTACTTTTTTCGGCGGCTGGTACTTTTTACACTCAGTAATCCCAGGAAGTCTTCTGATTAAATTAAGAGATGATGTAATGCTTCAAAGCATCTGTACACAATACGACAATGCCCCCTTTTGTTTCCACAAAAATTATACGAATTACAAGGGTATTAAACCTTAAAATGGCGAAGTATTGATTCTATGGTTCTACCCTTTGTGTTCCTCTCCAATATCTCAATGCTTCCATTCCATGCTACGCTATCTCAGAATGACAATATTTCAGGAGAGCTATTTGAAGTTAACAATTTCCTATGCTGCATCCTGTGTAATTTCTTTTTCGAAAAAAATGGAATATCTCGTTACCCGGACGTCGGATACCCACCAAATTTTTACCAGTTGTAGATCTCGGTCCCAGGAACAACATATCTCTCGACGTAATAGAAGGCTAAGTCGACTTAGCATAGTATGGATTGGAGCCGTCGATCTATAAATAAATATTAAACAGATCAGAAAATTTGCATTTTTGTTGAAAATAACAAAAACCTTATTTATCATGACTAACGGAGAAGCAATGGTAGGGTCATCCGGGATATCGACCAATTCGATATTTCATCGAATCGATGATATCGCTGTCACTTTTTCACTTTGGCAGAAGCCATTGCCCTTTGCAAAATCAATGGAATTTTCTACAAATAAATTTTAATTTATCGCCCGTAAGTTGCTGTAACGTCGTGTTTAGTGAATTGAATTTAGTGATAGGAGAAGATGTATCCCGTAGGACGTAAGTAAAAATACATCCATTGCTGGATTTTCTAGATCTGAGGAAGGAAAATGTTTTCTTTTGTCTGATGGTGGCAAACTGTCCTACATTTGGTGTATTTTTCATTTTACCATCTTTTGCACCGCACAAACACCCAAAGTGTCACAAATTCAGCTTCTAGTTGACGTGGGGATGTGTTTTTGTGAAAAATATGTACACCCGGTTTGTGTTTAGGGGGTGAAAAGTGGAATTTTCTGAAAATTTTACTGAGGTGCCCCAGAATGAATAATCTGACAGCAGTTGGAGCGTGGTGTGAGTGACAAATTTTTCACCGCCATCTTAGTTTTCAGAGTTTCTCTTTTCGGGTCTCCCATCGCAAAATTTCAATGTCACCCGTGTATTTATCCTAAATGACGTGTTTTTCTTGCTAATTGTGCTGAATTCTGTGTTGAATCGCATCTTGAGTGTGCGAGGGTGATATTTCTGTGGTTTTTGCCCACCCACCGTGGTGGTTTTATGTGCTATTTTGCCTGAAAACTATCGGCCAAAGAAAGGGTGTTTGAGGGAACAAAAGTAAAACGCAATTGATGATTGAAGTTGAAAGAAATACCATGCGACAAATAACAGGTAGATTTTCCGCATTTTCTGGGCATTTTCCGCGAAAGTAGAGTTCCCGGGAGCCCTATGGGGTGTCAATATAGGCTAAAAGTGTCTATTTTAGAGGATAATTGAGTCTGTTTTGGGAGGCTTCGATTGTTCATCAATATTTTCCTTTGTGTTTCATCAACCCCTTTTCCGGGAACCTTAAACAGAATCCTGGACATCGTCGCCACCGCGCACGTCGAGCCCATCGACACCCCAGACGAGCTTCGAGACGCTCACATCACCACAAACACCAAACTCCAGCACCACCGCCGTCACAATCCCGGCCGGTCCACAGAATGCCGCAGCACCTGGCCAGATGGGCATTGTGCCCGTGCCTCCAGGACCCGCAGAATTGCCCGTCTTCACGTGCCCTCGGCGGCCAAATTTGGGCCGCGAAGGACGTCCCATTCTCCTGCGCGCCAATCACTTCCAGATCACCATGCCCAGGGGATATGTGCATCACTATGACATCAACATACAGCCAGACAAATGTCCCAGGAAGGTAAGTCTGAGCCCCCTTTTTTTCTTATTATTCCTTTTGCGAAAGACCGCAAAGAGCGGCGGCAAAGTTCTCCAAGGTCTCCTGCTCAAAGGCCGAAGGTGAACTTGAATTTGGGAGAGCTGAACAATGGGTCAGTGGAATGGGGAGGGAAGATGTGACGATTTTCAAGGCGTCGGCGCACACTTTGAGCGCCAACTTTCACTTTTGCTCAAATGCGAGGGTGCTGCAAAGTGCATAATAAAGCTCAATCGGAGACAGTGAAATATTCTTGATAAAGATTTATACCGGCTTTGTTTTATTTACTTGGAAGAGAAATAACATTTTTTAACACAACAACAAAAATAGCAAATACTTTGATGTTTATTATTTAAGGAATTTTAAACGAAGAATGTTGTGACTTCGCGTTATAATGCGAATAATTCGAATAATCTAAACAAAACTTGAATAATCCTAATCTTAACTCATTCGTCTCTTTTGGGACTCTAGTACCCAAAGAAGCATATGCATTTTCTATGAAATACAATGTTTTTTAATTATTCAGAGTTGATAAAAATCCGATTCTTGTGGATGATTACAAATTATAAGGATATCCAAATGTAAGATATTTTTTGTAGGACCTCAATTAATTCCTGAGCTTAGATATTTTTGATTAAAAAATTATGAAATTGGCTTGCAGCATATGCTGCGGTTCGGAAAGAGCTAAAATATTGAGCCAGGTTTCTTATGAAGGCTTCAAGCTTAAGATTTAATATCGTTCCGGAAAGTTTATATTAGAAAGTGTCATGGATAGACCAAATGATATCTGCTGCCAATAATCAGTTTTTATAAACAATTTTATTAAATTTTTAATTTTTTTTTTCAACATTCGAAGTCTTATGACTCAGATAGACTCAGGTTGATCCTCGAGAGTATTTAATTTGCAAAATCTGATAGCAAAGACTTATGTCAATTCAATTCAATTTATTTAAGAAAACTTAGGACAAATTGTCTTCTGAAGAATAATTGCCCTTACACAATAAGATATACGTGTTTCAGACCTAAGGCTTAGCGAACGGCTTAACTGCTCTAATTTCTTATCAATCACGATTTTTTGCAAAAATGTAACTTAGGATTGGATTATTAAAGATAAATGACCTATTAGGATTAGGCTCTAAAAAAGCAATGGAATTGTTTGGTATTTAGGATTTTGAGACCTTTGGGAACTGGGCTAAACCTCCAGTCTGAAGCCGGTATTAGGATCGTTTCATAAACACAAAAAATACTTTCCAGTCTAGTCTTTTTTGATTATGATAGTCAGGGGACATCGAGAGAGGAGTACGACAGACTGTTAGAAAAGTCTTCACCTCAGCTACAGCATACTAAAATTTAATTTAAAAGGCATCGTCTAGTTTTCAAAATATTCGAGATCGAAATTTCGAAAATTGATTTTTCGATTAATCAGACCTTCAATTAAACCGGATGAAGTTGGGGTGTTGGAAGAGTTGTAGCATTTCACGAGAGCTTTCCAAAACACCAAAATTTTTCAAATCTCGATAACTAAAACCGGACATATGGAAATTTTAAAATTGAATTTTTGACCCCTTCTAGCTCGGGTCAGGGGGGTCGTTGGGGTTTAATTTTTTTTTTAATCGTAAGGTCTTAGACCGAGCTATAACACACTAAAATTTGAGATTGTTCGATGCAACAGGGGCTGAGTTATTGAGAAAACAACATTTTTGGGGTGTTAGAGGTAGGGGGGTGGAGGATGGGTCTGATATCATCAATTTCTAGCCGCCCATCGATATTTGACATTTGCCGAAAACCGCTTCTCGATATCTCTTTCCGTTCTCTGTACAAAAGTGTTTGTACTTCGGACGGGACAGACGTCCACGAAAATCGATCGAAAAAGTGAAAAGGAGATTGAGTTCCTTTCTCTCATGTGTGAAGTTTCTTATTTCAAACTGAAACTTGGGCCTTTCCATAAATTTCCTTTACTTAAAGCAGAATCACATTGACAGTAAAATGCTCACCGTATTATGTTAATTTACGCATTTTCATTTCATTTTTTAGTTTTCGTACAGTTTTTTTTTGCACACTGTTTATCTGATTTATGTTTTATTTTTTTCAATTTTCTTATATTATTTTCACCTAGTGCCATCGAGTATGAGATGAGTATGGGAAAGAGCTAATAAAATCAAAAGTTTTTCGGCATGGTCGAAATATATGGGAAGCATAGCAAATGTCATGCCCCTGATTGTATGAATCAGAACTTTGCTCTTTTTAGTCGATTTTTCTGAAGATTTTTATCCATTCGATGGCTTAATCTTCATGAGAGAATCATTGAAGAATGGTTTTTTATCAAGAATTTTAAGACCAAGGTAGGGAAGAGCACGATTTCTTTGGACGACTCGAATCTTCGAACAACTCATTTTTTCAATATGTTTTTTTTTAATGAACTTGACTCCGTCATGAATGTAAAGAACCGTAGATAAAATTCATTAAGAACATAGACAAAAATTAAGTTGTCCGAAGGTATCGCTCTTTCCCTTAATTCAATGATTTTTTATTGTTTTTCTCCCTAATAATTTGTATTGACTTTTAAATTGTTCTTTTATACACTTTTAAATATAAATAGGGTATAATGAGGTGATTTGGAATCATAACAAATTTAGAACTTTGCAATTTTGTAACAGTTTTAGATGGTAAAAGGAAAAAACAACAAGAAAGTACTCTTGAATGTAAAGTCATGTACTTTTTCGTAGTTTTCTTTTTCTGTAGAATCATCTGAAATTATAAGAAAATCTCAAAGTTCCAAAATAGACATGATTCCGAATTATCCCATCTTACCCTAATCGAGAAAATTACATCTGCAAATCGCTAAAGTATAACGATTATACTTTAACAGATAAATTCTCCGCGCATTTAAACAGGTTTATAAGCAAAATTATTGTTTTTCATTATGAAAAAAAGTGGTTCATTACCGATTTATAACCGATTGCAACCCGTTCAGTTTTGTCGGAAATTTCAAAATCTTTCCAAACCAAGCGAAAAATATGACTCCATTCGATTTATAAATACGCGCTCTAGTGTCTTTTTAGCCTTTGATCTTGAAAACCCGTAATTAGGAATTCGACTTATGCGGGTCCCCTTTAGGTCCCAAGTCGTTATCTCTTACCGTTTGGCCTCTAGAGCTATATCTTTGGGATATAAACCCCACTTATTATTTATATCATCCCTTAGGCGGTCTTCAGACTAGAGGTTTAGCATTATAGGTACAGTAGACTCGCTAATTCGGCTCTTTTAATATCGGGCAGCAGTTAAATTTGAAAAAAGTTTGTTGACATTTTTCGAGTTCGATTATGATTATCGAATGAAGCAAATATGCTCAAATTTGCCATGCTTAGTGGAGCATGCCATGCTTAATAGAGGCCCCGAAAATCTCAAAATCCTAAATCGAAATCAATTTTATTGATTTTTCAGAATTTAATAAGTAATTTGTCCTTAATAATTCAATCCAAAGTTATTTTATTCCAGAAAACTTTGATATTTGAAAAATTGGAGTAGTTAAGACATATAAATAAGTCTCAGGTCTGAAGCCCATATTACCGAGATCTTTACTTAGATTCACTGCCTGATAAGATATTTCAAAATATTAGAAAATGCTAAAGTACTTTAAAAAAATCTAAGAAATTCACTATTTTTGTTTATTCTATATACAATATTGTTGTAGGCCTAGGGTGACATGATAACTTGTTTTCGATACTATCGACTGTCGATTCTGAAAACTTTAAACGATAGCTGCACTTTCTGTAACTAATATAGATGTTTATCAACAGTCTCTTTCTTTTAAGAATGTCGCAATGAATGGCCCAACAATGCGTAAAAAGTCGACATTCACTTAATCTTGGATAGATTTATCGATACTGTCGATTCGATAGTGTCGAAATGTTATCATCCTAACCCTAGTTTATTTTTTAAGAGAAAAATATCTTTCGGCTACTCGGATATCAGACAGTACAGAATTGTTAGAACCGTTAGAACATGTTAACTTTAATCGATACTTACTAGATGGCGTCATATGCTCACAAAATGATTAAGTCGATTAAGCGATAGGTTTAAGTTTAACAGGTTTTTTTTTACTATCAATTTGTCAATGTTAAAATTGCACTTTTCTTCAGAGACATTTTTAATATGTCGTTTGAAGAATGAGAATTAATGTGTAATGCTCTCTTTCTGGTCACCAACTTTTTCCAGGTGAATCGAGAAATCATTGAAACGATGGTACATGCATACAGTAAGATCTTTGGTGTGTTGAAGCCAGTGTTTGATGGTCGCAATAATCTCTATACGCGCGATCCTCTGCCCATCGGCAATGACCGAGTGGAATTGGAGGTGACATTGCCGGGCGAGGGGAAGGATCGCGTCTTCCGTGTGACTATCAAATGGGTGGCTCAAGTGTCACTGTTTAATCTCGAGGAGGCCCTCGAAGGTCGAACTCGTCAGATTCCCTATGATGCTATTTTGGCATTGGATGTGGTGATGCGTCACTTGCCCAGTATGACATACACTCCAGTTGGCAGGAGCTTCTTCAGCTCTCCCGATGGCTATTACCATCCACTTGGCGGTGGACGTGAGGTTTGGTTTGGATTCCATCAGAGCGTAAGGCCGTCTCAGTGGAAGATGATGCTGAATATTGATGTATCAGCCACGGCATTCTACAAAGCGCAGCCAGTGATTGAGTTCATGTGCGAAGTCTTGGACATCAGAGACATCAATGAACAGCGGAAACCGTTGACAGATTCGCAGAGGGTGAAATTCACCAAAGAGATCAAAGGGCTCAAAATTGAAATCACTCACTGTGGCACAATGAGGCGGAAGTACAGGGTGTGCAATGTAACCAGGCGACCAGCTCAAATGCAGTCTTTCCCGCTTCAGCTGGAAAATGGGCAGACGGTGGAGTGTACAGTGGCCAAGTATTTCTTGGACAAGTACAAGATGAAGTTGCGCTATCCGCATTTGCCATGTCTGCAGGTTGGTCAGGAGCACAAGCACACTTATTTGCCGCTCGAAGTGTGCAATATTGTGGCTGGACAGAGGTGCATCAAGAAGCTCACGGATATGCAAACATCAACCATGATTAAGGCTACAGCTAGATCTGCTCCAGACAGGTAAGAATTTTTCTTTCTTCAAAATCTTTTATTTCAGCTTTCTAAAGTTCTTTTTTTATTATATATTTTAATATTTGTTTGAGAGTTCAGAAGTGGGATTGAACTTAAATAAGCAAGAACAAAAAAATATTGGCAGGAATGGTTCATTTTGTTACTTTATAGACTTCAGCTTTATAGTTCATTTTCTAAAAGTTGTTTTTAGTGTGAAAAGTGTTTTTGCTGTATCAATAATGCAGTAAAAGCGAACTAGACACTGAGTTCTTTTCTATTTCTTCAATTAATTTTTTTCAGAAGAAATTAAAAATTACGTAGATTTAAATTGAATATTCGACATCGAATTTTCGAAAATCAATTTTTTTTGACTAAATCGTTCGAGGTTGGAGTGTTCAGAAGAAGTGTACCATTTAACGATAGCTTTTCAAATAAAATAACCCAAGATGATAAAATTCTGATAATTAGAACCGGAGCTATGGCCATTTTATAATCGAATTTTTGATTTATTATGGCTCGGGTTTTATTTTTATTACGAAAGTTCTTACACTGTGAGAAAAAAGATTGTAGATCTGAAACAACTCTATCGCCGAGTTGAATTAACTCGAAGAAAATCGATGTAGGGTAAAGTGATATAATTTGGACATAGTGTGACAAGTTGGACATGGTTTTTTTTCTTGATGAATACAATACAAAATTTGTTTTTAAGCACAAGGAATCAAATTATAAAACTAAGGCATTAAAAATATATAAATAAAAATGAAGTACTAAATTTATCAAGAAAAAAGCCCCGTCCAAATTGTGCCATTGTCCAACTTGTACCACTTTACCCTAATTGTTACTCTTTTTCGTTGTAAATTTTAGTAAATAGAGTTGAAACAACTCTTCGTGCGAGTTGAATTAATTCGTCGGATATCGATGTAATTATTAGTCTTTTTCGATGTAAAAGTTCATCTCGACTGAAGTATATGCTTAAGTGTTTTCGTTTTAAGAATATACTTCAGTCAAAAAGATTTTCGTGTGACAAAGTTTATATGAAACATCAACTAGCAATATGCCTAACAGTGTTTCATGAAGACGTGTGCGTGCATCATACGTGGTATTTCGCTCGGAACATAGGGAACTTGAAGTCAGGAAAATATTAATAATGAAAATGATAAAATACAAAAAAAAAACATAAAATTGCAAAATCTGACCCGAGGGGTCAAAGTTCGAAAATTGACAACCTCTAACTTTCCGATTTTAATTAACATTTTGAGCTAAATTTTGGGTTTTTAGTTTCGTCTCGATGAGCACTTTCAGATGAAAGTTCAAAAAGTCACCACAGGTGGCGCTGTGATAGCGTCAAAATTCATCGAAATTCAAAGTCACTTTTCTTAAAAACGGCATTGTGCAAGTTAATGAAATTTTAGTATGTTGTAGTCCAGTCTAGGACGTTTCCAAAATGGTGCAATTGTGCGTTGTGGTTATAATAGAACCGGAGATATGAGGGGTCAAAATTCAAGAAATTCAAAATGCCATATCTTCGGCTGCATTTGACCGATTTTGACGAGTGAGGCCAGAAATTAAAGGTCTCGCAAAGCTATACAATTTTCTAAAACATTTATACTTTGTACACGCAGTCCCGGGATTATGCACATTTTCGGGACCGAAATAAACGCGCGAAATGGCATAATGCATCGAGAAAATTTGCATACCTGCAGGGGCTTTCATTTGAATAAATCGGCCGTAGAACGAATTTCGCACGGAGTAAAAGTAGTCAAAACAAAGAGATTCAACTGTTTAACAGAAATGCATTAACAAACAGTACTTTTTGGCCAGAGTTCTTCAATAAATGGTTAGAACATTTAAAAAATTTACCTTAATAAAAGAAATTAAAGTTTTATTCTGAAAAAGAAGCACAGTGTTTTCAAATTTCCCGCGTCGCGAAATAGTATTTATTCAGGCGTATTTCAAAAATGAATTCATAAATTGACTCCCAATGGTAGGCAAACTTGCATAATTGTATGTGCATAATTCCGTCAGGTGCATAATCCCGAAGTGCATAATGCCGGGACTGAGTGTAGGATCAACGCTACAGGCACCACTGTCGAAAAACCAATTTTATATTACATAAACTCAATTATCTCGACTGTAGCTGAACCGATTTTGTTGATTATTTCGACATAATTGTAGACGACATTTATATATCTCAACATTTTTTTGCTTAGATTATGCTATCTGTCCGATTTTGTCTATTTAGTGTGAAAAAAATATTTTTTTTCGATAATAACGCTGCGAAAGTACGCAGATGCTGATATGATGGATTTTAGTCGATTTCGTTATTTAAAATAAATGTTTAAATGAAAATTCTTACATAATTTAATAATTTTTTGATATTGCTGTAGTTACATGGACAATCACTGCTCGCTGTGGTCAAAAAACGTATTAAAAAAAAAACGAAATACAGTCAACTGTTCTAATTCGGGCGCTTCGCTATATGGATCGTTTATGACTAATCAACTTAAAATAATATTTTTATTTTTATTTCCGTAATATAATCACTACAGTAACATAATATAACTATTGAAGTTTGAGAAAAAGCAAAAATAATATTTTTATCCATTAAATAAGTGAGTGCAATTGACTCATTTCAATCTTGTGCCAGCTGGGTTCTTCACTAAAAATTTTCTAGCAGTGATATTTTCTCTAATGAAAGCTGGCTGATTGAAAACATTTATTGTTTTTTTCCTTGTGAAAAAAAGTATTTTAAATCCAAAGATTTAATTAAAAGTGAATTAGCGAAAAGGCGACCCAGTTAGTGCATGCTGACTTATTTCAGTATTATCATTATTTTATAAATTTTCTTTAATATTTTTGATAAATATTTTTATATTATGTTTCTGAATGAAACAGTGAATAATTCTATGGATTTAGAAGAAGTAAAAAACAATTTCATCAGTCCAAAAACAAGCGTTTAAGTTGCACTCTTCGGAAAATGATCCAGTTACCCCACCTTACTATATTTGTTGTTGAATTAATTATTAACTGTTTTGTAATTTGTTAAAAATTTTCAAAGTAAAAATTTTCTATTTCTGATGTAAGTCGAACTATACTCTGATTTTTTTTAATGTGAAACAATTTCTTCCCGATACCCAAAAGTTCACAATATCTTAGAGAGATTTATTTCAAGTTCTTTTTTTGGCTGGTGAACTTGCGATAACAATAAGTCTCTTTTGTGATAAATCTACCTACTTCAACACTCTCAAGCACAATCATTCTTCCTGATATGATCGAGATATTCTTTTTTCAATGTCCAGCATATTGTTATCAGTTTTTTTTGTTTTGTTTTTGCTGGTCTTGAAAGATGATTTGCCACAAGGTCTACTTTCAAAAGATAAACTAATGCACTTTTTGGTGAAATCAATATTAATAGGGAGCGCGAAATCAACAATTTGGTGAGACGTGCGGACTTCAACAATGACGCCTACGTGCAAGAATTTGGTCTAACAATCTCCAATAGCATGATGGAAGTCCGAGGACGTGTTCTGCCACCGCCAAAATTGCAATACGGTGGACGCGTGTCGAGTATAAGTGGACAAGTAAGTTGCATTCTGTTGATTTTTTTTCTTTGTGTTTTCTTGAGGAAAGTATTCACTATTAACTTCCTTTATTGCTCTCTAAATAATAATTTCTCAAACAAATTTCGCAAAAGATAGAAAAAAAGAATCATTTTAACTACTTTCCTTACTTTTTCCACCTTTACTTTAATATCTATCCAGTAATATATTATATATTGCAAAATTAATGTTTCTTTTATGTTTGAGAAGATTAAAAAAATATTATAAAAAAAAATGTGATGAAAAGGCATTTTAAAAAATCCAGAAAATATATGTCTTTCATCTAAAATTTAAAACAAAAAAAATTTATTGACTATTTTATGTTAAAAAATCGCTAATTTTTTCTAGAGGCACGAGAATCATCCTCTACAGACAAATTTGCCTGTAAGTTTCCTTTCAATTACCATTTTAAAACAAATAAAATTTTATTGGTTTTCAAAGTAATTTCCAAAACGTATTTAGTTAAAAAAAAAATAAAATGTTGTATTGTTGAATGATGGTTCCTTCACAATCCATAATTTCTGTGGAAGTCTATGTTTATTTTTTTTATTTTATCAGAAAATATTGATTTTCAATTAAGATTTATGTGTTGTAGAAATTATTACAGTCGGTTGATCAAGGCACGATATAATTATGTCGGTTAGTTACGTTTATGAACGTTCCAAATCAGAGCTGAGTGAGAGTCATCCAGGATGGGTGACATTAGCTCTGAAAAATGCAACCTGTTTTAGTGTAATTTTTTCCCTGTTTTCGTACACATTTCACGAGATATCTCCAAAACTACGTAGGTTGCCAATTTGGGGTTTTTGGTTGCCTATTCAATATTAAATTGGCTTTTATTTTGTATTTATATTTTTTGTTAATTCATTCTACAATGACAGAAAACAGCTAATAAACTCAAAAGTTTTTTCGGCACGCTAGAAAGATATGGGAAACATAGGAAATGTAGTAATCTCAGAGCTGTCATGCTCGCTTTCGGCTTTATGAAAAGCGGTAGTGGCGGCAAGCTTAATATGACTCCGGTTGGCGGTTGACCTTGTTCTTAAGACATCTGTTATCGCAAAACAGGGTATTCCTTCAATCCGTTGCAGTGCCGGCGCCGAATTTTTAAGTCCGATCCTCGGTCACCATATCATAACTTCACAAGATGGAATCGGGAATTTTCGTTTTTTCCATTTTGTTTTTTGCACTTTTGTTTTTCCCAGGCTGTCTTTGGAATCTTTGTCTTTGTTCTTCAAAAAATTTCCCTTTACCCCTCAGGACGAAACTAAAAATTTCCCAAAACACAGAAAATTTCCCTTTGCCCTAAAAAACGAAACTAAAAACTTCCCAACACATAAAAAGTTACCCCTTGTCCCGACAGGTGTTACTGATAACTTTCTAAAACACAGAAAATTTCCCTTTGTCCCAAAAGATAAAACTAAAAATTTCCCAAAACACAGAAAATTTCCCTTTGCCCCAAAGAACGAAACTAAAAACATTCCCAATACACAGAAAATTTCCCTTTGCCCCGACAGGCGATACTGATAACTTCCCAAAACATAGAAAATTTCCCTGTCTCTAAATGGCGAAACTAAAAACTTTCCAAAAACACAGAAAATTTCCCTTGCCCAAAAGGACGAAACTTGAAACTTAAAAAAAAACCAATGTGATTTCATTATTTCATTTAATAAAATATACTTGTTTAAAATATATGAAAGACAAGACTTCCAAAGACAAAGTTTCCAAAAAACAAAAATTACCGAAGACAGAAATTCCAAAGACAAACTGGGAAAAACAAAAGTGTAAAAGACAAAATGGAAAAAAACGAAGATTCCGTAAACCGCACAAGATATTACCGGTTTAGGATGGTTTTATCATACCAATGACATGATTTTCGGCGAGAGACCACCCTATGTTTTGCCGAAAAGTCGTCGACAGTTAACCCTTTAAGGCAGAGGCGTGCAAGAACCGTTGAAACCGAATAAACATCTAATGAAATATGTACGTCAATGGTCAAAACGCTACCAGAACAAACTTATTTTGACGTTTATTTGGTTTCAACGGTTCTTACACACCTCTGATTTAACCCTCTAACGGTGTTTTCTTTAATATGCGAAAAAAAGTTACAATAAAATACAATAAAATATACAAAGTAGAATGACATATCGTTCAGTAAAAAATAAATTTATTTTAGTCAGATAACTTTAAATCGGTATTTTTATGGAAATTGGTAATGAGTTTTTTTGCACAAATATTTTTTGTTGCTTCTTTCTCTGATCTGTCACACAAAACTGGGAATAGCAACAAAACGAAGAGTCAAAATGAGTTCAAACTTTCAAGAGATATTTATAAGACTATTACCGAGGACACTACAGCACTTTTAAATAAATAAAACCTTTATTGTGGCTGTAAATGTGATTTTTGTGAAGACCGCCTGGAGGCGGTCTTACCCGTTAGAAGGTTAATAATGAATAAATTGGTGAGAAAATTGTGGCGCAGAAACTACCCGAATGACTGCAATAAAGTAGTACCTGATGAAAATTTAATGAGCAAATTTTGCTCATAAATTTGCTCAATTCTCATTAATTTGCTCATTAATTATCAATCGTATGTATGCTATTTTAAACGATTTAAACTAATTTTTGTAACTCGAGTCCACTTTTTTGTCACTAAATGAATCGATTTCTAAAAGCTCTTGACGAAAATTGCACATTAGGACACATAGGGTAAGTGTGCCAAATTCCGGCCAGCTTGCAATTTCGGCCACCTTTTTTGTTCCTCGAATTTCCATTAATTTTTAGTTTTTACATACTCTAGAGATTATACAATGCAAAAGAAAAACAAAAAATGTAGCTTCGACAAACGAGATGACGTGAAAAAGATATTGGAAGAATTCCCGAAGGCCATGGAACTATGAGAATGAAGGTGGCCGAAATAGGCCACCAAAGCTATGTCTACATTTTTATTCATTTTAAAATGTATTAAGAGTGATTTTAGAGCAAATAAAGACGGTAAACTCTTTACAAGGTTCCAAGCAACACTCTTTCAGAAGAAAGAATAAAAAAAATCAATTTGTATTAAAAATATTACATTTCAAACTTGAGACTTTGACGCTTGCATGCAACTATGCCGAAATTTGGCACACTTACCTTATCAGCAATAATTAATGTGAATCACATTAAAATTTTAATGTGAAATTTTCTAGTGTGATTCCACGGTTAAGATGGATAAAACCAAATTCATTACTGATCGTTAGTAAGGGTTAGTACGGCTAGTAAGGACCTCCATGGAAATTATGAGAGAAGTGATTGAAACAAAGAAAAAAAAAAAGAATGAATGAAATAATCCTAACAAAAACAGAAATAAAATTCTAAATTTAGCCTCTAGAGAATTAACTCCAAGAAGTGGTTCATGTATTTTATTTTTAATTTTTTTTTTGCAAAGTTGTACAAGAAATATTTTTCAACTTTGTATGATCCTCTTCGTATGATTAAAAAGAAAATTATTGAATTATTTGGCTGGAGTGTTGTAGACATTTTTTTTTTGTAAATTTTATTTACTATTTGAATTGATTTGGATGATGTTTTCAATTTGGGCCAAATGTGTGTCTCTTTGTAGAACAAAGTGAGTCTCGCATCGCCAAATCAGGGTGTTTGGGATATGAGGGGAAAGCAGTTTTTCACTGGTGTGGAAATTCGGGTTTGGGCAATTGCGTGCTTTGCCCCGCAAAGGACAGTGCGTGAGGAAGCTTTGAGGTGAGGCATAGACAGAATGGGATAGGTTTAAAGTGGTTTAGAGGTGGATGTATTGATTAAAATGTCTGTGTGTGTGGGGCTGTGGGGGATTTTGCATTGCAGAAACTTCACGCAGCAACTTCAGAAGATTTCCAATGATGCGGGAATGCCAATAATTGGACAGCCATGTTTCTGCAAATATGCCACGGGTCCGGATCAGGTGGAACCGATGTTTAGGTATCTCAAGAACACGTTCAATGCACTCCAGTTGGTCGTGGTGATACTACCGGGAAAGACCCCGGTGTATGCTGAGGTGAAACGTGTGGGAGATACGGTTCTTGGCATGGCTACTCAGTGTGTCCAGGCAAAGAATGTGAATAAGACATCACCGCAGACACTGTCAAATCTCTGTCTCAAGATCAATGTCAAATTGGGTGGAATCAATTCGATTCTCGTACCCTCAATTCGTCCCAAGGTATTCAATGAGCCAGTCATCTTCTTGGGTGCTGATGTTACCCACCCACCGGCCGGAGACAACAAGAAACCGTCAATTGCAGCTGTCGTGGGATCCATGGACGGACATCCATCGAGATATTCTGCTACAGTTCGAGTGCAGCAGCATCGTCAGGAGATCATACAGGAACTCAGTAGCATGGTTAGGTAAGTCCAAAAAATGACCTTTCTCATTACATTCTTATATGTTTCGTATTTGATTAAAAATTGTTTCAACCTGAAAATATTCTGACTGGAATGGAACGATAGGAAAAACAATAAGGGAAAAATTATTAAAATTAAAACGTAGCAACACTGAGAGAAATCCGAAAAAGTTAAAATAACATTCCGGAAATATTCATTTTACCCGAAATCTGTGTAAATATTACTCTTTTTAGGTGTATTGGGGATTAAAGTTACCCTTTTTCATGTTAATTTTACCCTTAAAAGGTGTAAAATTAACATAAAAAATGTTGATATATTTTTACACCTAAAAAGTGTTAAAATTATGAGGAAAAAAAGTTAATCGCACCCTCTTTTTTTCATCAGTGAAGCTACACTGAGAAAAAAGGGGGAGCGATTAACTTAACATTTAAGATAAGTAAAAAAATGCGAGCAAAAATACTAATTTCTTAAAAATCGCCCATGGAATAATATAAAAACACGAAATTTAGGTGGACACTCTGCTTAAAATTTTCACTTCACTATTTTCTACTTATAACACGGCGTCGCAGATTTTTTTGTTTTATATAAACACTGTGGAGAATCACTCTATTGAATTTTCCAAACTTCAGTGAAAAATAATCCATCTTTTCAGACATAGGGTCTGAGGAACGTCTGTTCGACAGGGAACCCCTATTGACACTTTTGTCAATGTTGAAAATTAATTAATTTATCTAGTAAAATATAAGTAATATAACGTTTTTCTGTAATATACCTTTTGCTATAAACAGAGATGTTCAAATTTCGTATCCTAAATGGTACAGAGTAGAGTGTCAATAGGTGCTGACACGACTTCTAAAAGTGTCAATAGACGTTCCTTTCACCTTAGCTGTCTGGAAAGTCTGGAATGTAGAAGAAATCTACAGAAAATCGACAAAAAAAATCTCTAATTATTGTAATGCATTATGTCTTAATCGTTCAAAATTTCGAGTTGAAATAAAAAAAAAACTTTTAAATCAATCAGACTTTCTGGGGCGTTCCTCTAGCTTTTAAAAAGCATTTTGCCCTTGTATTTTTGCAAGTTTTCGTGTTGAAATAAAAAGGAACACTTTAAATTCCTTTACAGGTTTTCTGGGGGCGCCAAGTTTTTTGCAGTTTCTTGGCGCCCCTCTGGCTTCTAAAATGCATTTTGTCCTTATATTCTTTCAAGATTTAGAGTTGAAATAAAAATATATATTTTAAAATTTTAAGCCAAAATTGTTCTAAAAACACGCACAGCTGCAGTATAAGATGGTTCAGATTGTGCATAAAACACGCACTTCTCATATTTTGCATAAAATCTGCACAGCAGTGGCGTACCTAGGTACGCCACTGCCTAGGCTTAGCCATATGGCTTAATTTCTATAATTTCTTTTCGGTCAAGATTTTTTGGAAAGTTTTGACTTCTGATTGGATTGGTAAGGGCAAATGACCTATTAGATTCCGAAAAATCAATCAAATCTATTGCCGTTTAAGGTTTTTTTTTTGAGACCTTCTGGAACTGGGCTAAATTGTCTAAGACCTTTGGGAACTGGGTTTGAAGACGGTCTTACATGATTATTACTTGCATCACACCTTTTAGATTAGGAAAGATCTAAAAGATAGATTCTGTTGGTGGTAAATATTTTTCTCATTGCTGCTTGTGTTTGACAGGGAGCTTCTCATAATGTTCTACAAATCAACTGGTGGCTACAAACCTCACAGGATCATCTTGTACCGCGATGGTGTGTCCGAAGGGCAATTCCCCCACGTGCTACAGCATGAATTGACGGCCATCCGAGAGGCGTGCATCAAACTGGAACCGGACTACCGGCCAGGAATAACATTTATAGTGGTGCAAAAGCGCCATCACACACGCCTCTTCTGTGCCGACAAAAAAGAGCAGAGTGGCAAGTCGGGGAATATTCCTGCGGGAACCACCGTGGATGTTGGAATTACACATCCAACAGAATTTGATTTTTACTTGTGCAGCCATCAAGGGATTCAGGTAAATATTCTACATACTTTTTTTTTAATTTGCAGGTGATTTTCATTGCAAAATTATTTGATTTTGGATGATTTTCTTTGCCTTTTTCTATTCTTTAGGGAACAAGTCGCCCATCTCACTATCATGTTCTATGGGATGACAATCACTTCGATTCGGATGAATTGCAATGTCTCACTTATCAGCTCTGTCATACATACGTGCGATGTACAAGATCTGTATCAATCCCAGCTCCAGCTTACTATGCTCATTTGGTTGCATTCCGTGCCAGGTACGTTAATTATTTTTATGATATTTTAGAATATAATTCATTCCAGATATAATGTGAATTAGCAATTTCTTTAATCTAGGAATATTATTGATGAGTTTTATAAGAACATTTTTAATTTATTTTGTTTAAAGAGGAAAGTCTATCAATGATTCAAAATTTTACTTATTTTCGTGTTTTATTCAAAAAATTAGATTCAAGGTTCCTAGGCTTTGCGTCCTTTTCAGCTGTAGACGTCTTTTCGGTAGGACTTGGGTCCTTTAGCCGAAAGTCGTTCTATTGATTTACAAAACTGTTAAAAGGGTAATAATTCCACCTCGAATAGTTCCTGGAAATCCTCAGATTTTCAGGAACTCAGGTTAAGTCCTTTAACTTCAGGTTAAGTCCTGTGTAATGATTGATTCAACAAATCTGAAGCCCATTTTTACTGTAAAAATTTCACCGGATAAAATAAATGCGCACATCAATATTTAGACGGAACTTTAGTCTATCTGCTTAAATCGTCTATCTTAGGAAAGCTTGCAAGACTTGACCACTGATGAAGGCTTGGAGACCGAGCCGAAAGCTCTGAAGATAGTTGATGTGTTTCCCTGAGTGATTATCTCTTCCCGACGACTTCCGGTTTTCGCTATTGTTGATTGAGTACTACAATCCCTGAAAAGACGAGCTTCCACTTTTGCGCTTATTTAAAAAAAAATATTTAAAATTTTACAACATTTTCAAAAAGAAAGAAAACCAAGTTAAACTCAAAATTTTGAGTTCAATTTATCAGGGAATAGAGTACAGTAAACTCTCTCTCAATCGGGAATATGGAGCAAAATGTCATCCGGTTTAGCGAGACAATTGAGCGTTAAAGCCTTTGTAAATTCCACAAAAAGCGCTCAATTATAAAGAATCACGATAAAATAGGAAGAACTACAGCGAATTTGAGCAAATTAGCTTCATAATTAAACGTGAAAATTGTCAACAAAATTTTTCTCCCGATTAAAAAAGAGCCGATTGAGTGAGAGTCTACTGTACTCCACAATACTTTAAAAAAAATATAAACAGTTAAAAAAATCAAAATTATTTGAACACGCTTTTTTATTTTTTTTTTAATTTTTCAAAAGGCATTTTTATTTGAAAATAAAAAAAAATCAAAAACGCGAGTTTGAAAAATTTTGATTTTTTAATTGTTTATATTTTTTTAAGTATTGTGGAGTACAGTATTCCCTGAAAAATTGAACTCAAAATTTTGATTTTAACTGTATTTTTTTCTTTTTGGAAATGTTGTAAAATTTTAAATAGTTTAAAAAAAGCGCAAAAGTGGAAGCCCGCCTTTTCAGGGAATGTAGTACTCAATGTTACTGGTCCAACAGTAAAAAAATGAAAATGTTTGAAAATGGGGTTTTTGAGAAAAATTAATTTTTAAATTTTTTTCAAAAAAAAATCAAAAGACCGTTACAAAAAAAACTTGAGCAGATAATACGAAAACGAGTATATCGTTTTAAAGAGTATAAAATTATCTTTAAAATAAAAACAAGAGTAGAAAGAAATCTCAACCAATTCGCGAAATAAAGCATTTTGAAATATTTCCAAAAATCTCAATTGACGAATGAAGCGCGAGACGCTATCTTTGGTTCCATGTAATCTCCGGCCAATTTTTTTTGGGTGAAAAAAGATAGGGGTATGTTATTTTGTCGTGTATTTTAATTACAGTATTTTAATTAAGTTTTTTTTTTAAATTTTAATTAATTTAGTGTATTTTAATTAACATATGCAAAATTCAAAAACATTGAGACCATGAAGAATACCCCTATGGTCGTCTTGAGATGGATTGGCCCATTACTAGATTATCAAAGTCCGAAATTCCGAATGCCTTCGTCCGAATTTTTGAAGTTTTGTGATGTTTTTTCAGAGTCAAAAGTTAGAATGGCTGTAGAGAGTGCATTTATCACCGAATGGGGACATAATTGGGGGATTCGTTGGAAAGATCTTAGATTTGCTGACGAGTCTGATACGGTTCCTATCGGTAATATCGGTAATAAACCGATAAGTAATTTTTGCTAGAAAATCGATTGTACAACTCTTAAAGCATTTTGGTCGATCTTTTAAAATAATTTATGAATGGGTTAAAATTGGTTGTGAATCGTTAACCTTTTAAGGACGATTGGAACACCGGTGTCCCATAAAGAAAATTATTTTTCCTGACTACCTAAACTATTTTTTTTCTTATGTCTGTACATAATTGTAAAGCAGAAGGTTGAAGGAATCTAGGATATTTTTTGCAAGTCTCTAGCTATTTGCTATACAGTAAATTTTTAAGCTAAAAAATGACGAATTTTTAAATTCTCATCTTGAAAATTAATTTTAATTATTTTTTATACTTCCAATTTTTTTTTAAAAGTAAAACCGTTTTGGAAAAAGAAACTACAATACTCAAACATAATATTTTTCATTAGAGTGAAAATTATCATTCATTTATATTGGCAGAAAAATTACTTAAAATTTTAGGCTATTTTTGTCCCTATCGTTCATAGAGGTAAAAAATACACCGAATCAGACTCTGTTGGATTTTCTAAGGCTAGATGGAAGACTTTTTACTGATTTTGTCTACCGGTTTCATTTTTATTGCGTATTTTCGATCCGCGAAAACTGTCTCGTCGTTAAAGGGTTAAACGGTAAATTATTTGAGGTATAGCATCTACTAAGTCATGAGTTCGAACAATTTGCAAAGCCTCTAGACGCTTTGCCACCCTTTTTTTTAACAATTTTCTATCCCAATTTGAACCTATACAATAGATAATTAAAACAGTTCTTATAAAATGTATTTTATTAAAAATTGTTGTAATATTATATATGGAATGAAATATGTTTTTATTCATGATTTCACCTTTTTCTCATCTCATTCTGCGTTTATGCTTAATGCTATGTGAAGTGTTTTTTGATTTTGTACTGTCGCAAAAAGTGAAGGCTTTGAAGTTTTCAAGATTATTTAGGCTAGTGTCCAGTGAAAAATCAGTGATCATTTCAGTGCTGTGTTGCAAAAATAATAAAGTGATCAAGTTTAAAATAAAGTGATTGCACAAATATCATCTTTTTCATTTTCTTTGGATTCTTCTTTTTCTTTAAGTGGTTACTTTTCTGAAAATGGGGTAATTTTGCTTTTAGGTATCATTTAGTGGAAAAGGAGCATGATTCTGGCGAAGGATCTCATCAAAGTGGATGTTCAGAGGATAGAACACCCGGTGCGATGGCACGTGCCATCACAGTACATGCTGACACAAAGAAAGTCATGTATTTTGCTTAAAAAGAAAAAAAAAAGAATGAGGATGAATCCCTTAAGAACAAAACATGCCCCACAGATAATCTCTTATCAAAAAAAAGAAAACAAAACAAAAACAAAAGAAAGCGACAAATATACACTGTCTGTCTAGCATCTAATATAGTTTTAACAAATAATTATATTGCAAATTAATGAATTTTACCACACGAAAGAAACAAGGAGGAAGATTCTTTTTTTTAATGAATTAATTAATATATATCAAGTTAGAAAATAGGCATAAACGTCACGTTTAAATGATCAACAAGATAGGCATAATTTTAGACTGCGTGTGTAACTTCTCAGAAGGCAAAGAAATGAAAACGAAAATGCAACAGTTTAATATCACTTAGGATATAATTTTTAATTCTCTTACAATTTTTTTTTAATATTAAGTTTATTGAACATATCTCGGAAAATATCTCGTCTTACAAAGAAGAAGAAAACAATGGCTATTTAATTTTTTTTTGTTCACTGGATCTCTGATGCCAAAATCAGAACATTCTTTTCCAAGATGTTCTTTCATATTTGAAAGAAGATAAAATGAAAAAAAAAATAAATAAATTTAGGAAAGAGGGAGAAAGAATCAAGAAAACAACTGCTTCAAACTAATTTTTAGTTTTTCTTTATATAAAAAAAAATGAACGGAATTCAATTTTATTATTTATATCTCTTGTACATAATAGAAAGAAGAAAAAAACAGCAAAATTTTTATTGAAAATGATAATAATGCAAGCATTTTTAGAAGATGGGAATGAAAATTATAGGATATAAAGCAAAGAAAAAGAAAATGCAAGAAACTTTAGATTTTAAGGAAAATATGGAAAACAAAATGATAGATGTTTTTTTGCTCTAATTGTTCAACAATAATACCATTTTATTAGGTATTTAGTAGATTAATATTAATAATTAAATAAGAAAATATTCACAGCAAATTAATGTGAATTTTTGAAGCCGGGAAAAAACCACAAGATTCATTACTTAGAAATCTGTGTCTTTTAAAGTCGAAATAAGATGATGAAGCTATTTTAGTAAAAATTATTGAAAAAAATAATGCCACGACAGCAAGAAAAAAAAAACAATGGATGATCTTCAATTTTTTTAACGTAGTAGTTGTTTCTGAAGTATAACTATAATAAACTCATTTTCTATTTCACAATTCAATTCAATTCGTATCACAAAAGATGCATAGCCCTATATTTACATTAAGGTCTGTATCACGGTATGCTAAAAAGAAAGAAAAAAAAAGTTTCAGGAAATAGTGCAAAGAAGTAAAAAGAAACAATAAATAAGCCACTCCACTGAGTATTAATTGAATCCGGAATGATTTTTTTTTTCAATTAGTAATTACTCTGAATATGTATCAAACTATTCAAGTATAATAAATATTGAAAACATTAGAGTTCATGTAAAAAATATGTTTTTTTCTTTTGATGAAAATCTGCTGGTAAAGCAAAAGGACATTGGTGTTTTACTTATTTTTCCAGGATAAAGTGCAAGGGCTATTCGTATGACTTTTTCTCATATTCAAGAAATCAAGAAATTTCTTGGATCAGTGAAATTTCAGAAGAATACGAATGAAAATTTCCATTTCTATTAGTGCCATCTTTTGGTGTTCGAAAGGTTGCCAGAAAGCTTTCAAATATTTGAAATTTTCAAATCGAATTCTGAAAAGGCATTCGAAGATCGATTTCGAAAATCAAATAGACATTTTTCTTTCTCATTCCTCTCCGGTTGAGGTTTTTTCTGTACCAATTCGAAGGTATATCAGAGAGGACTTACCTAAAATCCCACTGGAAGTTTGATCATTTAACTTTTTCGCGTCACACTTTTATTCAGCAGATGAATTCATGTAAAATTGAGTTTTTCCTAATGCTTTATGATCAAATATAATAGTTCAGAGAGGAAAAAAATTTTCCATTGCGTGAAAACTCGGAAAAACCCCGGGTCATATATGACCCTATTGTCCTCAAAGGAAGTGTACATACCATTTTCAAAATCTATATCACCGGGCTTTCTAAATTTTTTTTGCTTGAAGTTACTAATTTGGCCAAAACCATGGCAAACTGGATTGTCTTGATGAACACTGTACTCCTGGTGTTCAAGGAATCTTCCTGGTAATCCCTTGAACAGTCACTGTCACAATATTTTGAGTGGTATTTGGCAAAAATAAAATTATCCACATATTTATTCACACACAATACAATTACACAATATGAGACGCTTGCAGAATACTCTAAAATATTGCAAAATATGTTATAATTCATAAGATATAAGATGAAATGTCCAGGAGCAAGATGTCCCACCTGCATTTCACAAAGAAAAGCAATGTCTCAACTACATTTCGCTATAGGTTTGGGACGAAAACACTGTTACCCTTGCCGACAATAGGGTCATATATGACCCGGAAAATTCTACACGCTTTTCTGGAAAATTGAGAGTAGTTTATTATATCGAAATATGCAATATACAATCTTTGGATATTCTATTTTGTGTTTCTAAAGAACTTTTTGCTGAAAAAATAAATTAATATAAAAAAATTTGAAAAAGAAAAGTCATTTCACAAAGTTCGAAATTCGTGATTTTTGATCTCGAATAATTTCTTTTCCTGAATATCTGAAGTCTTCAGAAAATTAGCCAAGAATCTTACATCCTTCTATTATGATATCGTGCACAAACTGATAGATTTCAATTAATGTAAACAGTAAAAAAAAAACACTTTTTTTCCCCGGGTCATATATGCCCCTAATGACGCGAAAGAGTTAATCCAAATGGAGTCAAGGGAATGTTTCTAATTGGAGACAAACAGTGTAAGTAAAACCACGACGAAAGGCTTCCAAAACCTTGTTGAGCTGCTCCTGAGTGCAGGATTTGTTCTTATTCCTGGTCTTTCTCCTTTCCCATCTAAAACAATAAGAAAATCTCTCCAAAAAAATCATATTTCCGGGGTTTCCTATTGAAGCATTTGCAGACACTTCAGAAAAACCATTTTTGTTCACGAAATAGGTAATTATTTCATTTGAAAACTTCACGTACCGTTAACAATGAAGATTAGCACTTAATTTAACTAAAATTAGTCAGAAATATGACATAAATGTTAAATGAAAACGAATAAACAACCGTCACCTCATTGTGCTTTTCATTGGAAAACATGGTCGATCGATGAAAAATTCGATGGTGAAATAGGACACTTTTAATTTTTCTGAGAAATTAACAAATCACAATTTGTGAATATGAATGGATTTTCGCTTTATTTGGAGCAAAATTAACTAAATAATGAAACTGTCGTATAGAAAATATATAAATATAATAATTTAGTACTGTATTTATCATGAAAACAATGACGTTTCCATTTGGAGTAGGGAAAAATTTCCATTTGGAGCAGGTTTTGAATTAGCTTAATTTACCCTATGAGAAAAATATGAAGTGTTCGAAGCCAGAATGTGTGCGAAACCTGAAACCCTTCCACTAAATTATTTCTCTCAATAAGAAACTAAGTCGACTTTTGGCTTAAGTCGTAAGTTAAAACATGTAAACTGTTTGGGCTTATCTTCAAATATTTTAGCTTTAGGAGAATTATTTTACTCTTCTCAGCCAAAAACCTCTGAGACAAATGTGCGATAAGAATTCCCTCCAAGATTATCACAGAACTTCCTCTAACAGTTTCAACATCGCAATTTTAACCACGGAGCTTTAGTTTGTCCCCAAATAAACTGGAAAAATGTTGAAAAGTATTGCATATCTTTTGCTACTCACCTCAGTGGATGGTGCACATCGAGTTAAGAGAATTGTCGGAGGCATTCAGGCAAAATCCCCTCCTCGAGATGATCCTGTTGTCTTTATTTATCAACCGACAAAGACAATTCGTATAGAAGGTCTTCAGCAAGACCAGAGGGGATTTTATTCATTTCTTGGCATTCCCTATGCAGATCCACCGATTGGGAAGAATAGGTTTGTCAGGGCGAGATTGAGGAAGCTAGTGGGAGATTTCGAGGCCAAGAAGTATCCTGACCCTTGTCCTCAGCCCAGTGCAAATAACGAAAAAGAGATTGTGGGACAAGAGGATTGTTTGAAATTGAACATTCATACTCCCGAAATGCCAGATCCAGACACAAAGCTCCCTGTGATTATTTTCCTGCATGGAGGAGGCTTTCGCTTCGGATCTGCATCACAGTACGATCCACGGCATTTGATTGGGCAAAAAGTTCTGTTTGTGGGTGTTCAATATCGTTTAGGAAGTCTGGGAATTCTTGGTCTCGGCTCAAAGGAAATTCCCAGCAATGGTGCTCTTTCGGATTGTGTGGCAGCCGTTCGATGGACCCACAAATACATCCAGTTCTTTGGTGGAGACCCAGAAAAAGTGACAATCTTGGGACATGGTTCAGGTGCAGCTCTCGCAATTATGCTCTCCATGTCAAAGTTCACAAATCCCCTAATCAGAGGAGTTGTGGCCATGTCTGGAAGTGCTATATCACCCCATGCAGTGGATCTATCTCCCATGAGATCCTTTGGGGATGTTCACAGAATTAATCGGTGCACTAGAGAGAATTCCCTGAAAATCTTCAAATGCCTGCAAAATGTTCCTGCTACCGATATCATCCGGGGAGATTCAGATATTCAATTACTGCCACAGAATTCAGATTTAATTGCTGATCTCTCTGGATTCCTGGGATTTTCCCCAAATGTTGAGGATACCGATGATCGTCGAGGACTTCCTGGAATTCTGACAGAGTACCCGAACAATTTCTTCGCATCTGGACACTTCAATTCGAAGTAAGTTCCCTAGGAATGACCAAAAATCACGCAAGAAAATTCAAAAAAAAAAAAATTCCTCTTTAAGGATTCGTTTGCTAATTGGCCAGACAAAGGATGAAACCTCTCGATGTACCTCACTGACTAATATCCCGAAAGATGCTCTGAATACTCTCCAGGATACTGCAACAAGTTTCCTCTCCTTCTTCAATCTAACCAATCCCCTTGATTTAATCAACCAATTGTCCTCAACAGTGTTAACTATGGGAAGTTTGCCCAAAAAATTACTAGATGACATTATTGAGGGCACAACTGACATCTTTTTCAGCATCCCAACAGTCTTTACAGCTGAATTCTGGAGCACTTCTGCCCAATCATTTGTCTACAGCTTCAATTTCATGTCAAAATCTTCAATTCCCGGAGGAGAAATTTTCCTACCCCAACTTCCGCTCATTCAGAGCCAGAAACAGCTCGAAAAAGTAGCCCATGGGGATGATTTAGTGTTCCTCTTTGAACCTAGGGATATCTTTGGGAACCCAATTGGGAATTTAAGTGTCTCATTTTCTCCAGAAGATGAGAAAATTCGTCAAGGATTTACTGATATGATTGCACAATTCACAAGGATGGATACACCAGACGACACCAACACAACGACTTCCGACCTCTTTAAACCATTCTCTCACAATAATCTTCCTTTCATTGAGATTTCCAACACAATTGCCCTCAAAGAAAATTTCAGGTGAGTTTTACAAAGATTCAGCTTCCACAATAACTGATTTTTCTTACCCCAGATTGTGCTCCTTGATAAATTTCGGTGGAATGTTCTCTTTTGCGGACAATATCCAGTGTGATCTTCTCAAGAGCGTCGGTGGAGTCAAGGAATCCGTTTCAGATTTCGGGAAGACACTCTCAAAGATGACATACTTGGACAAAGTGACCAAGAGCAGTCCTGTTAAGAACATATTGGGATTATTCTCACTCTAAAGGATATCGAAAATTAAAATGGTCTAATTTTGTAATAAACTTCAAAAATATTACTATAAATAAAATTATTCCTGCAAGATTTTTTTTAACTTAAATAAGGGGAGAGAGATGGATTTTTTTTAAAGGAATCAAAACAAATTAAAAATCCGTAAATAAAAAAATGAAATTCCGGAGGTTGATTCTCCAAAAGAGTCTTAGCTAAAAGATACTCTGAGCATTCACAGCTAGAATCTGTTCAAGAGAAAAGATATTCGAAAATTGATTTCGAAAGCGAAAAAATGCTTTTTACTTCTCATTTCACTCGCATGGTAGTTGCAGTACTTCCTGTTCGAATTTCGAATCGCCTCGAGTGCCAACAGGACTCTACTTTAAGTTGTGCGCAAATGAAGCTTCTATTCTTCCTGTTTCATTATAATTCAGATTTAAATCACCAAATAACATTTTATTTTAACAGCTTCTTAGCATAATATTCCATAAATTTTATTTTCCCAATTCTTATGTGAGCATTTTGCTTGAAAACTCGAAATTGAGTTTGAATTCTTCGAAAATCAACGACATTTTATGCAAAATAGTTTCATTTATTTTTTAGCCAAAGCCAATACATGAAGAATCAAACACAAGCTCTAGTCTTTCGTTACAGAAGTAGATCTTGAAAAATTCGAAAATCTATTTGAAGATTTCAATATTTCGAATTTCGAAGTGCTCAAGTGTCAAAATGTGACGGTCTTCACATTGTTGTGAGCAAAAAACAAGAAAGACGTTTAGGGCCAATCCATCTCAAAACGACCGAAAAAATCACAAATCGAGGGGTCATGGTCTTAGATGTTTTTGAATTTTACATATGTTAAAGTACACGATAAAATAATATACCCCTATTTTTTTTTTCGTCCGAAAAAAAATCCTGGCCGGAGATACATGGCGTCAAAGATGGCGCCTCGCGCTTCATTCCTCAATTGCGATTTTTAGCAAATATTTTAAAATGCTCTATTTCGGGAACGGGTTGAGATTTCTTCTTACTCTTTTTTTTATTTGAAAGATAATTTTATACTCTTTAAAACGATATACTTGATTTTGTATTATCTGCTTTAGTTTTTTTGTAACGGTCTTTTAAAAAAAATTTGAAAAAATTTAAAAATTAATTTTTCTCAAAAACCCCATTCTCAAAAATTTTGATTTTTTTACTGTTGATCAGTAACATTGAGTACTATATTCCCTGAAAAGGCGAGCTTCCACTTTTGCACTTACATTTTTTTAAAAATATTTGAAAAATTACCATATTTTCAAAATTAAAAATAACCAGCTAAACTCAAAATTTTAAGTTCAACTTTTCAGGGAATATAGTACTCCACAATACTTATAAACAGCCAAAAAATCAAAATTTTTCGAAACCAAGTTTTTGAAAAAAAAATTTTTTTTGAGTTTTAAATAAAAATGTCTTTCATTGACAAAAATCAAACTTTAAGATACATTTGACACATGTGTCAATATGTAGATTTTTTTTAAAACGGAATTTCAAAAAAATTTTTTGTATTTTTTCAAAAATAATCCAAAAAAAATTTCCAAAAAATTTTTTTTTGAAAAACTAAAAGAAAACAAAAAAACATAATTAGTACATGTGTTTAATATGATTTAAAGGCTTATTTTTGTCAATAAAAGACATTTTTATTTAAAACTCAAAAAAAAAAATTTTTTTTCAAAAACTTGATTTCGAGAAATTTTTATTTTTTGACTGTTTATAAGTATTGTGGAGTACTATATTCCCTGAAAAGTTGAACTCAAAATTTTGAGTTTGACTGGTTATTTTTAATTTTGAAAATATGGTAATTTTTCAAATATTTTTTAAAAAAAGTAAGTGCAAAAGTGGAAGCTCGCCTTTTCAGGGAATGTAGTACTCAATGTTACTGATCAACAGTAAAAAAATCAAAATTTTTGAGAATGGGGTTTTTGAGAAAAATTAATTTTTAAATTTTTTCAAAATTTTTTTAAAAGACCGTTATAAAAAAAACTTAAGCAGATAATGCAAAATCAAGTATATCGTTTTAAAGAGTATAAAATTATCTTTCAAATAAAAAAAAGAGTAAGAAGAAATCTCAACCCGTTCCCGAAATAGAGCATTTTAAAATATTTGCTAAAAATTGCAATTGAGGAATGAAGCGCGAGGCGCCATCTTTGACGCCATGTATCTCCGGCCAGGAATTTTTTTCAGACGAAAAAAAAAATAGGGGTATATTATTTTATCGTGTACTTTAACATATGTAAAATTCAAAAACATCTAAGACCATGAAGGGTACCCCTATGGTCGTCTTGAGATGGATTGGCCCTTTACTGTTCTTGTCCCATTATTTAATCACTCCATAACCACTGAGTAACCCTTTTGCCAGCTTTTTAGTGTGATATTTGATAAATTTTCCCCACCTTGTTCGAAAATTTAGTATGAAAATTCAAAACTGAATTTGAATTTTCTTCGAACTTGAACGACCTTTTGTGCAAATAGAGTTCCATTTACCTTTTATCCAAGATACTATTGGAGAATCAAAATCTACTTCTGTTTGGGCTCAGTGCGATTGTCCAACAAGGTAAATAGAACTCTATTTCCACAAAATGTCATTAATATTCGAAAATTCAAACTCAATTTTGAATTTTCAAATTAAAATTTTCACAAAAGGTGTGGAAAATTTATGAAATATCACACTAAAGGTTAACAAAAGAGTCATTAAATGATTATGAAGTGATTCAGTCGTTTTTTTACCTCTCAAAAAAGTGAAAAATGACTCTTTGACACTTGAGTGCTTCGAAATTCGAACCGTGAGTATCTATTACTTAAGCCGACTACAGCCACATTGCACAAATGAATTTTCTCGTATTCCGAGTTGCAAGCACCCTTGAGTTGCACGCATTTCGAGATCACCTATAAAGAATCTCAGCTACCATAAGCTTATCTGGGCTTATCACTGGTCATTTTCTATTTTAAATAGTCTGAGTGCAGAAAGTTAACCAAAGAAAAGGTTCATTGAAATCGGTGAATAAACATTAGAGATAGAGTCCGGTTAATTTGGATATAGGGGGAAGTGGGACACCTTTGAAATTAAGATTTTTCACCTATTTTTAAATAAAATTGAGCCTTATTGTGATATAATTCAGGTGCACAAATAAATTGAGAAGCTAAATTACTTTATGATATGGCTCAGTTCTACTTAAACATGGGAGAAAAATCCTAGTTTGAAAGGTGCCCCACTTACCCTAGTAAGAGTTGGGTTACACTGGGTTAGAGTAGGGACGTATGGGACCCATCGTTAGAAAGATCTCGATCTCAGATGCATATACTAAAATTTCATCGAAATTGCTTCTCAGAAACACCGAAAATGCATTCAGGTCAGGACATTTTTGATTATAGCTCGGGTCAGGGAACGTCGAGGGAGGATTGCGGCCCACTGTTGGAAAGGTCTCTATCTCAGCTACAACATACTAAAATTTAAAGAAAAAGCATCGTCTAGTTTAAGGAGGGTAAGAATACAGTAGACTCTTTCTCAATTAAGCATTTGGGGCAAAATGTCATCCGGTTTATCGATAGATTTGGGTGTCAAAGCCTTTGAAAATTCCACAAAAAGCGCTCAATTATAAAGAATCACGATAAATTAGGAAGAACTACAGCGAATTTGAATAATTAAACGTGAAAATTGTCAACATAACTTTTCGCCCGATTGAAAAAGAGCCGATTGAGCGAGAGTCGACTGTAGTACCCCACGAGACATTTCTGAAATACCTATTTTTTCAAATTCTGGTAATTATAACCGGATATATGGGCATTTGAAAATTGAATTTTTGACCTGTTCTAGCTCGGGTCAGGGGGGTCGAGGTGCTTAAATTTTTTTATGTGTGATTCCTTCTAATCACACCTATTTTTAATCGAAAGCCTTTAGGTCCAGCTATAATATCGATTTCACCTAGGACCACAAAAGCTGAGATTGTAAAGAATCTCAGTTAAAACACAGGTCAATCGGATAAAAATTACTTATTAGAATAATATTTGAATTTGTTACGTTTAACATGTGATTCTGCAATTTTTATTAATAAGAAAGTTATGCATATTTAATAATACTGGAAAACTTTAAAGAAAAAATGGAATGTGCAAATTGTTATTAACGGAAATACTGTGTTTAAACAAGTGAGTAGTGTAAACTTTGAAAAATTGCCAGAGAAAGTGCATTCAAAGGACAAGATTAGAAGTTCTGAAAGTTGTATAAAAGGCAATTCTGGTCGATGGGAAGTCATCAGTTGAGAAAATCAATTTTCAAGATGCAATTCAAACTTTTGTGCTCTGTTTTATTTATTGTCCTTCTAGGACGAATGGCTTTTGGTGAGTACTTACTAATTAAAGTTAAAATCTTGTATTCTTGATCGCTGATAATCTTACAGCTGATTCTTCTGAGGAATCAAGTGAAGAAGATTCCAAAGAAGTTGCTTCGCCTGCTCATCATCCTCATCATCACCATCCACATCACCCTCATCTTCCTCACCATCCTCACCATCCTCATCCACCCAAACCTGACAATGGAACTGACTCTGGATCTGGATCCGGTGGACAGGGTGGAGATGGTGGAGATAATCAAGACAATGGATCACAAGACGGTTCTCAGGATGGTTCCCAAGATGGATCTCAGGATGGTTCTCAAGATGAATCACAAGGCAATTCAGATAATTCAAATCAAAATTCTGAATCTCAAGGAAATGGCCAATCCAACGGTACATCCCAGAATAATTCGAATAATGGACAGTAAATTTTGGATGCCAAATGGACGACTAAGTTATTAATGGTTCTTTTGTGCTTCTTCTAGTGTTTTAAATATTCATGCATGAATAAAAATTTTCTGAGCATCATAACTACTGTTTTATTTGGTTAGATCTATTTGGTACCACAAAAAAAAATCGAAAGTAGAAAAGTTTCGAAAAAATTGAAAGAAAAAAACGATTGAGCGATTAATTTTTCCCTTTAACGTGAAATCTTTAAGACTTCTATTACCAAAATGTTCCTCTAAAATGCTAGAATCCAGATTTATTTAAAAATAAATTTCAATTGAAGGTCATAGTTGAATATATGGAATCCTTTTATCACGACCACCGCGACTGTTCCCATTTTCGCCGTAACTGTTCCCATTTCCGCCGTGACTGTTTCTATTTTCGCCGCAAGAGTTCTTTGAAATGCTTTGCATAACATTCGTGACCTTAATTCACAACGTTGTAGGGAAACCTTGAAATTTTAATGCATATTCATTTTTAACCTTTTCTAATTATTCAGAGTTTAAAATGGGATTCTGAAAATTGATTAAAAGGCTATTCATTATACAAATTCAATCTTGAATACTTACAAGTACTCAAGTGAAGAATCTGAACTTCTACTTAAGAATTTCAGGTGGATCTTTGTTCTCTTTTGAACTTCAAATGTCTGTGGATGATTAACTAAGAACTGATGGATTAAACCTTCCACATTTCTTATAATTGCAATATCTATAAGGTAAAATAAAATGAAAGGTGCTCCTGATACGTTTTAGGTTGTTGTCTGAAGAAACTCCTTAAAATCCTAAGAAGTTTGAAATTTCACTCACCATCCATTTTGAACAAGACTTTATAAAATTTTTGTTCCACAGAAAGATCTTGCAAATAGAAGTTATTTCCTAAAGATATTATCAATTTTTAATTCCAGTATTGTGTGACTTTCCGATAAATTAACAAAATACCAAGACGACAAGGTTAAAACGCAAATGTGAAGTAAATGTTTTATTAATTGAACTAAAATTTCTTATCAAACAAAAATATTTACTCTTTCTGCTGTCTAGTTTGTTACATCACTTGACTCAAAGTGCAAATAGGAAAAACTTAAGATTTCCCTGGAAGTAAAAATGAGCAACTGAGTAAATAAGTAGGAAGAGATCGCAAAGAAGCAAATTATTTCATCAATAATATTATTATTTTTAAAAGTCAATGAATTAAAGGTATTATTTTTTAAGAAAATTTTTGTTCTACCTTGTATTTATTCACAGATTTAATCCAAAATATTATATTATCTAATTTATCCAGTTTTTAGAATATTCTATTTTGCAACACAATATGTTGAATAGCCTAATTCAAAATTTTCTTCTAATGGAAACTGTTTACATAAAACTTACCAATATGAATGGAATTTCGAATTATTTGGAGTGCAAAGAATTAGAAAGACAATAAAATTGGAACATTAGATTAAAGTAAAATTCTGTATATTTCCACTTTGAATTGTTAAAAATTTTAAGTTAGAGCAGATTCTGAATTAGGCTAAAAATCGTAAAATCCTTAAATGTTTACTGGGCTATTATTAACTCTGGGAAGGCGAGTGGGTTACCGGCCACCGGTGATCCGCTAGTCCTTAAAAGGTTAATGGTGCTATTCCAATTAAAAATTAACAGGTTTTTTAGGATTTTACTGTTATCACATTTACCACATTTACTTTTGGTTTCTGTCACGACTGCTTGACAGTTTTGGTTTGTAACACGACAAGGACTGGGCAAAACAGTCGAGACAGTAAGCAACATAAAGGAAAGTCCTTAATGAAGCAAACGTGCTTAAGAACAGTAAAGTGCTAAAAAAAAATGTTCAAGAGAAATATTTCCCTTTTAGGTGCTATTTTAATGAAAAATGAGCATGTTCTTTTTAGCACTTTACTGTTCTCAAGTGCTTCTGCATTATCGACTTTTCTTTGTGTTGGTTCCTGGGTCTACTGTTAACTTCAGTTTTCGTCGTATTCTAAAACTACCAAAAAGTCGTAACAGGCACCTATACAAGAAAAACCGATCATGTAGAAGCACTTGGAAACAGTAAAGTGTTAGAAAAAAACCTGCATTTTTTTCCACTTCCAACACAATAACCTAACCACTTTCAGCGTAATATTTATTTACTTCTTGTTCCATACTCTATTTAAATTGAATTGAATTGAATTTATTTCATCTCATTATTGACCTTTACTCCCATGAGTCCACCGCCGTCTTAGCGTTGATTCCAACCTCCAGGACTAAATTTCGTTCCCAATGATTAAAAAAAAACGAAACATCCTAATTTATTTGTGCAAGAAAAGTCTATATAAGCCAATTCGCCACTAAAATGAAAGTTTTTAAGAGATTAAGTATTAATGAGAAGCCTGAGTTACGAATTCTGATAAAAAATTAATTGATTCAAGATGGAGTAAAATTTGGAAAAATCACGGAAAACGAGGAAAACCTACGTGGGCTCGAAAAAGGTAAAATATCAACAGATCCCATTCACTTCATTAGAATTCTAACGGAGAATCACAAAATGGCAAAGAAAGATTCAAACATGGCCTTTAATGATCTGAAAAAGGCTTTCGACCGTGTTCCTAAGTGGCTTATCTAAGAAACTCCTCGAGGAAGAGGAGTACCAGAAGGCTACATAACTGTAATATACGATAATGTATCATGATATCACGACGCAAGTACTTAGCCTGTCTGGAGTTGGAGAACGGTTTGGTGTGCGTGTTGGGGTGCATCAGGAATCAGCGCTAAGTCCACTACTCTTCAATGCAGTCATCGTTTATCTAACCTCCTCTATCCAAATCGAGGTGCTATGGACTCTGCTCCATGCAGATTATGTGGTGTTGATGGACAAAACCAGGGATCACCTGCAATGCAGAGTAGATCTATGGAAAGAGGCATTGGAGGGTGGTCTCTTCAAAATTAGTCGTTCGAGAACTGAGTATATGCACCTTAATTTCAGCGGAAGCACCAAAGGTAGCGGATCTCTATCTATTCGTTGAGAAGGCCTCTATCTCATGATGGTTCTGTAGTTGCAGATATTGCACGCAGGGTATTGATTGGGTAAATGAAATGGCGTCAGTTCACCAGTGTGTTTTGTGACCAAAGAAAACCCGCAAAGTTGAAAGGCAACCTGTACCAGCAGACCGAGGTTCGCCCCGCAATTCTCTATGGCTCCAAATATAGAGCAGTCACGAAAGCCCATGAGCAAAAGTTTCACGTCTCGGAAATGCGAATTCTGCGCTATGAACATGTAGAAAAGTGAGAAAATTGGAGAAAGGTTTCAGATTCGCTTTAAACAGATTAAAAAGTTAATCAATCTTGACGGTTTTATGTATATCCTGTCGTGATTTTCCATAAAGTTAAACAATTAACGACGCAGGTTCCTTCCGGCAGTATCTCTGGATAATTACCCACACCTTTTAACTTTTTCTAACTTGCCATTTTAACCTAAATTATAAAGTTGCAAAAATACATTATTCAATTAATTTTATTTATTATTGATTATCACTTTTATATGTATAAATTGACCGTTAAAAAAATTTGGAATGAGTGCAAATGCAAACTCACTATTTGTCTCTTAAATGAGATAACTTCAAAATATCTATAACTGTGTTAAAAGAAGTTGCCCGTATTTTACCATTTTGAGCCACTCTTTAAAATTTGTCAAGAAACTTTTAGCAGATGAAAAATCGTCAACTTTGGGAAAAGAATTATTTTTCATATTTATGAAATGAAATGATTTTTTTTAAATACATAAATAACATCTATGGAATACAAGTAACTCATTTGCGAAAAGAAAAATTTTAAAAAGTGATTTTTCTGTCATTCTGGCTTCTCGAATATAGATTTGTCAAGAAACTTTCGGCCGACACTGTATATTTAAAATGATCTTTAGACTAGAAGTTTAGCCCAGCTACCGAACGTTTTAAAATCCTAAATAACAGACTATTTTATTGGTTTTCATAATCTAATGGACCATTTACCTTCATTCAATTCTAAATCAAAATTTTCCAAAAACTATTAAATGATATAAGAATTTAAAGAATTTAAGCTATTGCTAAGTATTATGCCCTATAGACACACTTACGACTTAAGCCGAGAGGCGGGTTATGTACTTTCTCACTAGTCTATCACTTGGCTTAAACTGAAGAACGGCTTAGTTAGTAAGAAATTGTTGGTAATTTAATCAAATAATTATTTTGATTTATAATTACGGTAAGCCGTTGCTCTGCTTAGTCGTGAGTGGTCTAGGACATTAGGTTTGACGCCTGCACAATCAAGCACTAATAAGATTTACTTCCTGCATAACCTGTCACGTACGCTGAACGATACTTCCTGAATTTTGATGACAGCTGAATGTTCTTCACATTTGTGGTACGAATTTAGCAGAAATAATCAAAAACGTTCTGATTTACAGTTCTTGGTGTTTGCAGAGTGGCATGAAATAAACTAACTTAATTGATACACACCCTATTCTGAAGTGTCTGAAGTGACGTTCTTTAACGGAAATATAACGCTTGCTCCTCTATTTCAATACTTATCTTTAAGGCTTTCCTCCATCAAAAGAAAAATCAAGAAAATATTTTAAAATGCTTTTAACTTTATTCACTCCAACACCTCTTTTGAACAAAAGAATGCTTTAGTCGTCATAAACCATCGTCGATTCTACAGAAACGTTGATTGATTAATCACGTCCCCAGCGTCCGAAACGTCCCCAGCGACGACGGTTATCACGGTCGAAAAGACGGAATGGGCGTCGGTTTTGACGCTCCTCAGCACGCTCACGCAATTCTTCTCTAATTCTGTCAATCATGCCAAGGATAAGTGGTCTACGGCGTTTATCTTTCTGCTCATCATCTTCTTCACTGGCCTCCTGAGATGGTTCTTCTTCTTGCTGACTGGCTTCCTTGGATGGTTCTTCTTGTTGTTGCTGTTCCTCTTCACTGCTGCTGGCACTGCTGCTGCTGCTTGCATTTTCAGCTTCCTCCTCCTCTGGTTCTTCCTCAGGGGCTGGCTCTTCAGGAGTTGGTTCTTCCTCAGGGGCTGGCTCTTCAGGAGTTGGTTCTTCCTCAGGAGCTGGCTCTTCAGGAGTTGGTTCTTCCTCAGGGGCTGGCTCTTCAGGAGTTGGTTCTTCCTCAGGGGCTGGCTCTTCAGGAGTTGGTTCTTCCTCAGGAGCTGGCTCTTCAGGAGTTGGTTCTTCCTCAGGGGCTGGCTCTTCAGGAGTTGGTTCTTCCTCAGGGGCTGGCTCTTCAGGAGTTGGTTCTTCTTCAGGAGCTGGCTCTTCAGGAGTTGGTTCTTCCTCAGGAGCTGGAACTTCGGGAGTTGGTTCTTCCTCAGGGGCTGGAACTTCAGGAGTTGGTTCTTCCTCAGGGGCTGGAACTTCAGGAGTTGGTTCTTCCTCAGGAGCTGGCTCTTCAGGAGTTGGTTCTTCCTCAGGAGCTGGAACTTCAGGAGTTGGTTCTTCCTCAACGACTGGATCTTCAATAACTGGTTCTTCCTCAACTGGTTGTTCAGAAATTGGTTCGTCAATTGGGATCTGCGTCTGATCAGCAGGCACGTCAGTGGTAGGTTCCTCAATTGGAATTTGCGGTTGCTGCTCAGCAGGAACCTCAGGCTGGGGCTCAACGGCAGGTTCTATTAAAGGAAGTAAGATTATTAACCATTCTTCTATGAATTCTTATCATAAATTACCTTGAGCCAAGACTCCTAGGGCACGCAAAAAATGAAAGAAGAAAAAGTTTTAAAATTAATAAAAAAAATCTTCCCCTTACGAGTTCCGTTGTATTTGGACTTACCTGAGCTTGCTAAGCCCAAAACGAGCAATCCAAGGAAAAAGAGCTTCATGGTGATTTTTCACACTTGATCTTCTCTTGAGAAGAGATGATGTGACTATGAATTTTCTTACAAAAATTTGGTGTCTTATATACCAAAAATTTGTGTATTATCAAACATCGTACGTCTGCAATTCGAATTTATTCAGATGCTGCCAAAAAAATTTCGGAGAAAAATTGTGCAAACTTACTAAGAAAATAATTTTATAATTGATCAGTAGCAATATATTTAATATTGCAGAAATTTCCACAACAACGATGACGTCTATTTCTCTGGTTGAATTTCACGTGATGTAGTTTAAGAAAATAATTTTTAGTTAATATTGAATTGGGAAAATTTTTCAATTCTATTTGGAGTTCTTCAACCTCTGAAGAGAAGAAGCAATACCTGAATCATTATGTTTTGGCGTGATGCTGTTTGTGCTTGTCATCCAGTATGAACTGCTTTTAGATCAGATTATTAACTCGATTGTTGCAGTCATAAAAAAATAGATTCAAGAAGGTAAATATCTTAAAAGCATATTTGAGGAGGGTAAGAATATAGTTATATCACGAAGAAATTTCAAGTTCAATTGTACGAGTAATTTATGTAACAGCTCTTATTGTATGCTCGGTATGGTCTGTTGTTCCTTAGGACCTAACTATAAACTCAGGCTGATTCTTGAGAATATTTAACCCGTAAAATTTGGCAGTAAAGATATAGCCTAAACCACCATCATATAACATATTCTGAAGGTAAATCGGAAATGGATTTCAACAAACGAGTTTCGGCAAAGGTTAAATATCGAGTACACGACTTAAGATCTTCATGTATCAGACCCTCTTCTCCTCCCTATCAGCATTTTAAAACTCTCGTAAATTTTGTTCTCTCAATAACACAGCCTCTCTGATATGGATAGGCCTCAAATTTTCGTATGTTATGTCCTGTACACTTAAGCCTGGATACGGCTTAACGTAATTCTAATCAAAATAATGATCAGATTACATTTCCATCAGCTTCTGACTAATCCGTCTCTCGGCTTAAGCCGAAGAACGTCTTAGTTAATGAGAAACTGATGGGAATTTAGTGAAATCAGTATTTTGTTTATAATAACGTTAAAGCAGAATCACATTGACAGTCAAATACTTACCGTTTTTCCTCAATTTACGCATTTTCAATACAATTCTTACGCAAATTCTCTATTACCGTATTACCTTATCTCATACTCGGTGGCACTATGTGAAAATAATATAAGAAAATTGAAGAAATAAAACGAAAATGCGATAAACGGTCAGCAAAACAACTGTACGAGTTGTACGCAAACGCTTTTATTGCTACCTCACGCTAAGTACTTAATTAGGAACTTTGTAAAGTTTTTAATTAAGTAATTTGTATTAAGTATTTAAAAGTGTATTTATTAAGGTGCGTACTAAAGGAACAGTATTTTTTTAAGTAAATTAGTAAATTTAGTAAGTAAAAAATTCGATTTGTCGACAATATTTCACTATTTAGAAATTTACTTTCCATTTTTAACAAAATACCAATCTGCTGCAATTACTTAAGGACTCTTGACTAAGCACTTTTTAAGTAGTTAGTCTTACGCTATAAACAAAACTTTTTTAATTCTTGTCCTATTTCTAAAAAAAACACAAATAAATCAAAATCGATTAATTGGTTTATCGACAATTGGGGTCTGTAGCATTGCTCCTACAAAGTTCAAATATTCCAAAAACTAAGTGTTTTGTAATAGCTTTTATAAGCCCCTTACCTTACTCGTTAAATTCGCTTAAATATAACCGGAGGTATGGAGGTTTGAAATTCGTGAACTTTGTCTGCCTATATAGCTTCGGCTATATTGTAGCCACAGAATTACCCCTCCAAATTTTAAAAAATTTATAGCCTAATACCCTAAAATTTAATCAACTAGCACAATGGCATTTTGAGAGAAAGCGAGTTTAAATTTTATGTTACCGCAGCGCTAGCAGTGGTGAATTTTAGAACTATCATCTGAAAGTACAGTATACTCTAGCTAAATCGGATATTTTAATATTTATTAATAACGATGAAAAGTTAACTCTTTTATTTATGTAGGAGATATGGTCGTCCCAATCCCAAGCCAAAAAATCATTGAAAATAATACCAAGATTTTTGGCTTTGACGTAAGGTAGGGGGAGGCTTTGATCGTTCGCACATACGCTACCTTCAAACACTTCATATTTCTCCCATAGGGGGAAGTGGGGCACCTTTGAAAGTGGGGTACTTTTGAAATTGGGATTTTCCACCTATTTTTAAATAAAATTGAACCTTATCATGATATAATTCAGCTACACAAACTGTTTGAGAAGCTAAATTACGTTTTGATATGGCTCAGTTCCACTTAAACATAGGAGAAAAATCCCAATTTCAAAGGTGTCCCACTTTCAAAGGTACCCCACTTCCCCTTTTCCTTTATGAATCTCACATATGGCTATATATTGTAATAGCTTACCTTAAATCCCATCCAACACTTCGTATTTCTTCCGTATTCATTTATGAATCTTACCTATGGCTATATATTTCAATAGCTAGTCTTAAATCCCACCTTTCCTGAAAAAATTGAGAGTCTAATCCTTTTTTCCTAGTTTCAGAAAGCGAAAAATAAAAAGCAGGTCCAAAATTGTAATTTTTCTGTGTAATACTTCATACGATTTTGCACAATTAATATCACTCTTCTGAAAAACGACTTTCACAGGAGGTAGAGGGGTTATTAGGGTTTATATTTATGTAAAAATCTTTTGGGCTGAAAAAGGCCGCTTTTGTGGATGGAAGAAATTTCTCAAACTTGACTCACATTGATCGATTGCACATAGAAGACATGGCTTCTTCGCACATTTTCCAGGAAACTTCATTTTAGATGCGATCCCTCATATTCACATCTATTGCAATCTACCGATTTAATCCACCACTAAAAAGTAAAACTTACAAACACTAAAGTTGATAAACAAGAAGTGATTTGACTCAAATAGACTGCAGTTGAGTAATTTTTAAGCAATTTTTCATTTCTTTGATATAAAAATATTTGATATAAAAGAATCACATCTACAATCAGCTCACACAGTTTACAACTGGTTTTTGACAATCTGACATAATTATTTTTCATGTCAAAGAAAAAAAATTGTCTGTGAGAAGCTGTTTTGTGAAAATTTTAGCCTGTTCACCTGCTGAAGCTTAATATCTGTGCTAAATCCCGATTCCTGCAGCCACAGGAACAGAGAAATCTTCGATGATGCGCATTCAAACGTTTTTGTGCATATCCGGGTCCGTGGAGGAATGGTGGAATCTTGTATGGTCTTCTCGATTGCAAAGTTTTAGTTAATTTTTAGCTTAAAAAGCTTATTGATTCGTGTAAATTTAGTGATATTTGGACTTTTCAAGAAAGCATTCACCAGATTTAACTGTTTCCAGAGTAAAATTTTCATAGAATCAAGCAAAAAATGGTTTTTAGTGTCAATAAAACATCTCTCAGAAAAGTTCCAAAAAAGTGATATTAAAATGTTTTATTCCTTGTACAAACGGTTTAATCAAGTAGATTAGAGTTTTCCTTAAATAATGATGTGCAACTTTTAGCGTCCGGTGCAAAATTTAAGGTAAAAATGGAGTGTTCAAAAATGACGTGAATCGTGTGCGAAGATGAAAACTTGATTGAACTTTCGCACAAATTGCAATTAAATTTTCATTTTCCTCTGGAGGAAAATCTAAGGATTTCTTGGGATACTCTGAGGTGGGATTAGAAACCCTATAAGTAAGAGATTTTTTTTGGCATAGTTGAAGAATTGATACGGTTTCCATGGTAGTCAGAATAAATCACTGAACTTGAACATCATTTTAGTGTGCGAAAGTTTAAAGATTCCCCCTATATGAAACGATTTCGATGAAATTTTAGTTTATTGTATCTGAGATTGAGACTTTTCTAACGATGGGTCTCATCCACCCCAACTATATCCCATTCTACCTCGACTCTTACTACAGTAGACTCTCGCTCAATCGACTCTTTTTCAATCGGGCGAAAAATGTTGTTGACAATTTTCACGTTTAATTGTGACGCAAATTCGCTGTTGTTCTTCATATTTTATCGTGATTCTTTGTAATTGAGCGCTTTTTGTGGAATTTACAAAGGCTTTGACGCCCAAATCTATCGATAAACTAATTGATAAATGTCCAATTGAGAGAGAGTCTACTGTATATCGAAATTGATCTAACTCTTCCTCTAATGTTTATTAACCGATTCCAATGAACTTTTTTTTTCATTTGTTGGCCTTCTCTATTCAAATAATTTAGAATGAAAAATTTCCAGTGATAAGCCGTTCAAATAAGCTTATGGTAGCTGAGATTCTTTACAGGTGACCTCGAAATGTGTGCAACTCGGTTTCCCTGCAACTCCGAAATATCTGAAAATTCGATTGTGAATTGTATTTTTGACTTGTCAGAATATAAGTCGAATTAGTCGATTTTTGCTAAATTCGTTTTTTACGCTTTGCTTTTTGGGTACCCCTTGACAACCTTTATCTTCCCTGCGAATATTACACCAGAAAGTTAATTATTCCCGTTATTCCCAAAGTTATAGGGGTTCCAAATCTTAGAAAATCATATATTCAGCATGTAAAATTTCAGCTTAAAATCGCTCTCCATTCGACGTTGACCATTCGCGACTTATTCGTTTTATATTCTGAGCTATATTTTTGCGGTAAAGAATCGCATCGAGTTAATGTTTTTCGTTTTTGTCTCCGAGAACCGTTTATTCGACGCAATTCTTTATCCTCAAAATTAAACTCACAATGGAATGTTCAAGTATTTCGAGTTGCAAGCACACCGAGCTTACATGTAAAGAATCTGAACTACCATAAGTTTATCTGGGCTTTTCCAATCATTTTTTTTATATTTAAAAAGTTTTAAATAAAATACTTGCAAAAAACTCAATGGATCATTCGCCAAAAATCAAAATTCTCAGTCTAAATATACTGCATTGCGATCCAACTAAAAGAGCTAAAAGAAGCTTATCAATGACTTCAGCGTTTGCTGGAAAGTGAATGCCGAGTGATTTACTGCGTTTAATTCCGCTGGAATGTGTCTCTCATCCTCGATGTATTCCGCGAAGGGTGGAAATGTTCTCGTCTTGTTCTCCGGCTGTAAATGAATTTAGCGCCAAGTCAATGGATCAATTCCAAATCAATTATTGAGTGGGAATTTAATTTATTTTGCTTTCTCTTCTGAACTCTTCTCCTTCTTGCTGTTCCACCAAACAACATTAATTCTTCGCCCTCTGTCCATCTTTTTTTTACCGAATGTTTTCCTTCTGGAACAATTTACAATCTCTCTACAAGGAAATTTTACGGTGATACCTCTTTATACAACATTATCTATTTACAATTAATTTCATTTTATCTAAGTAATCTTTCTCTTTTACTATTTTATGTTTTATAATTTTATTGCTAAAATCTTTTAAGTGATATTTATTCTCTCCGTCACTGACTCATTTTTTTTTACCATGCTACAACGTCATATTGATAAATTGGTTTTTTTTAACACTATATTTCTAGATTAGGGATATTAACATAAAGACAATTTTTTGATGATTCGTTACTTAATTCTTTACTTTCTATTTGAGACATCAATATTCTTATTTTAATGCTATTTTGGCAAGAAAATTAATTCATATCCCTAAGTCCCGTCCATCTCTATTGCACACAGAAATTCCTTTCCTTGAACACCGTTTTTTTAAACGTGAATTTTCCGCAGATCACTGGTCGTGGTAATGAATTTGCACTGCGGACAGGATTTCTTAGCATCCTGCAAGAAAACAAGCAGGAAAGTTATTAGAGAGAATAATTCTATTTTATAGAAATAAGTATGAGACTCACAGAAATGGTTATCCAACATTCATCACAATGCACATGCCAGCAAATTGTTGATATGACGGGAGATTTGTAGGGCTCCTGATGGCAGACAAAAGTATTTGTATAGACATGAAGAAAATTTTATAATATTTTTCATTTCAGTGTCGTTAAATTTAAACAAAAATACAAAATCATATTTTACAACAGAAATTGCACAAATAATTAAACCTTTTCAATACAAAAGTCCTTCGACTTATGTTCGAGTTTATAACACTGCGTTTTTGTAAGAAAACAGTCCATCCGTTTGGTCAAACGGTTAGGGAAAGTGAATTGAGGCCTTAGAGGCACCCTCCATTCTTCTTCACATTATTAGCATTTTCTTTATTTTTCTGCATGTAAATGTAAGAGATTGTCTTCATTTTTGAAGGCCACTTGCCGGGGACCAGGTTACAGGGTTGGGGCTACTTTACCCATGTTCGTAACAATATGATGAAAATAGTGGTTCCTTAGGGGTTTAAAGCCCTTTAACTCTTTCCGGACCACAACATATCCATCGAACGAATTTCAGTAAAACTCACTTTATTGTAAGTCTTAGTGGTCAAATACGTGAAATATGATACTTTTACAGAGAAAGAATTTTTTCCTCCTCTGGGAAACTGGAAAACTCAAGGGTACTTTCGTCCCCAAAAGAACGCAAAGGATACAAACTTCAATTTTTCCAAAGCCAATATTATCGATTTTGTAAACTATTTGTGCGTGTCAAAGAACTCCTGTACGATGTTGATAACTAAAACAAGGTGAATTATTGACCAGTATCTTGTGGGATGTCCAGGAAGTGCTAAAAAAGACACCCAGCTCCTGCTTGTAAACAGATTCCTCATAATATTTTACACACAACACTTTAAAACATATTTCTTTCAACACGATGTTATTGTAGACACATTAAGCTTTCTCAAAAGCATAAAAGACACTTCCTGGAGGGGAATTCTGTAACGCTCTGGCAATGCCATATGACAAATTGGGTTCGAATCTTAGGAGAACTTTTTCGAAAATGCGATTCTGTAGCCGTGACATTGCCATTTCAGCTCACGTGGCAATGTCAGAAGTCACATATTTGAGATTTCTTGCAATTCAAATGACAATTAATTTTGTTAAACAAATCAACCAAAACCTACTGTATTTTCATAAAATCATCAAGTAAAGGGATTTCATTAAAAATTCAATGCGTTGCGTTTTCGAACTCATATGATATGACAAAAAAAGCTCGAATGGCATTGTCAGGTTTCGAACTCACGCGTGACAATGCCACGAAAGTTAAAGAATTCCCCTACTGGACAATCAGAATTCACCAAAATCAGGAAGAATAGGAAAAACTTCCCTGAAAGCAGTCTCCCGCGCTGCCAAATGTCAAAATTATCGGCCATATTGGCAAAAATGTCGCTCCCGCTTGGAATTTTCTTACACTCGACTCTTCGTTATCCGGCTGACTGGGGGACAAAATAACATTTAGGTTTTTTGAATGATAAACGATTTTTCTATTTTGTGTTGTGTGAATTTATTTTCTTGTCTGACAAAGAACAAGAGAATTTTCTTCATGGTGTGCTTATGTTTCATTTTTTATCACAATTATGTATTAAAAACTTCGATACAATGATAATAATACTTTAATTCACACTGGAAAAACTTCATGTTTAGTAAAAATAATTTTGAATACATCAACCGCCAGTGTTTGGCAGCTGTCACCCGGATAATGAAGTGCCGGATAACGAAGAGCTGAGTGTACAAGGTTGGTGTCAAAAAGCAAATGGCTAGCATTGGAGAGATAACCTTACAATTGACCTCTAGATTTTTGGGAACAAGTGTATCCATAAAGTTTGAACAAGTTTTTTGAAAATTTAAGAAAAAAATGTTTTTCGAATTTATGTAATCTGTAATTCTTAGTTATCATACTTATTGGCCCCGAGAGGTTTTTCCTTATTCGGGTCTAGAAATATCAAAAAAGTCACAATATCTCCAAGGAAGCAGAAAATCGAAAATTCACGATTTTTGACCAAAAATATCTAAGCTCTGGAGTTATTTAGGATCCTGCAAAAATATCCTAGATTTGGACATCCTTATAGTTAGTAATCATTCACAAGAATCGGATTTTTATCGATTCTAAATAGTCCAAAAAAATTCTTTTTTCCATGGGTACCCAGAGTCCCAAAGCAGACGAAAGAGTTAAACCATTTAAAGAGGATTGGGTCACCGCTCACCTAAAAATTAAATTTTTTCCTAAGGCCATCTAGTCCTGATATGCTCTAAAAAGTCGGAAAAATCATTTCAATTCAATTCAATTTATTTCGAAATTAGGACAAACTTCTCTGAACAAAGAATGGCCCTATATGCCCTATGGCAATATCTAGGGTAAGGACCGAGTTCATAGCTCCTGAACCCGTTGTAGGGATTTCTTTATAATCAAGCAATTGTATCATACATGAGTTACTTAGAAGAAGTTCATCAGATATGGTCTTACTGCAAATTCGCCGGAAAATTCGGTAGATTGCTACCTTCATAAATTGGTCATTGTCTGAACAAACATCTGAATTCGATGGGCATTCAATGTAATTTAGTGCACAGAATAAATATTTTGTAAAAATGTTTGTAAATGTTTGTGAATTCCTATGGGGGACTTATGTAATGCTCGTAAATTGTATAACCCACAAACAAGTTCGTAAAAGTTTGTATCACTTGACGAGCATTTTTTGTACTTTTACGTTCGTAAGTGTTCTTATATACACAAAAAATGTTCGTAAGATTTTGTCATTTGTTCGTAAATGTTTGTTTTCCTGTCAAACATTTTACGAACATTTACGAACAAATGAATAAATTTTACGAACACTTTTTTATGTTTAAGAACATTTACCAACAAATGTTTGTAAAAGTACAAAAAATGTTCGTCAAATGATCATGTTACAAACAATGTTTGTGAAAAAAGTACAAACTTTTACGAACTTGTTTGTGGGTTATACTATTTACGAACATTTTGTAAGTCCCTCATAGGAATTCACAAACATTTACGAACATTTGAGGCGCTCGGAGCAAAAAAACTGTAAGTCGTATGCATTTCCCTATTAAAATAGCGTTTTTTTGCTCTGAGCTCCTCATTTTTACAAAATATTTTTTATAAACTTTTACAAACATTTTGTCGTAAATATTCGTAAACACACAAACAATGTTCGTAAAATTTTGTCATTTGTTCGTAAACTTTTGTTCGTTTTGCAAAGGCTGTAATGAAACTGAAGAGAGGGTCACTCACTTCATGTATGATTGCCCCAGCTTGTGTAATACCAGACAAGTGACAACGGTAATACCAGACAAGGGTAAAACGACGCTTTCTCACGAAGATTTAACAAGGTTAATGTCGTCTTGTTTAATGAAATTTGTTCGAAAAATTAGTTTTTGATTAATCTTCTTCTTAAAAAAAGGGATATAGCCAATTGGGAATGCATAATGGGCCTAAATGAAATCGGATGCAACGGTCCGGTAAGAAACCGCTCCCACTTTGATCTAATTCACTTTGGCTTTCTCACTTTAGACCAAACGGTTGGAGATATCGACTTCGAGTCGTAAGTTCACATTCATTTTTTTTTTTTTGATAAAAAATATAGATGTGCAATTTCACTTAGAATTCAACAACACTGTAAACGCTGTAAACAATTACTAAATACTGCTAACATTTAATAGACAAAATAGACTATTAGCTAGGAGTCAATGGAGTCAATAGAAAAGTGTGAGTGAAAATGAAAGGACTGCAAATGGGTGAGATACAAAAACTAACCTTACATATATAGCATTTGTAGTGTTCCTCCTCCTGTGGGGTGCGCGTTTTGAATGGACTGCCCTCAAGTTCTCGAATCCTTGCCCTCAGCTCCTCCAGAACTTGAGCACGTGATGAGGGTTCCGTGGATTCCGATGTACTAACATAGGAATCAGGAGTTGTACCCAATTGGGCTTTCGGTGGCTTTGAGTCACTCACAGAATCAATTTCTACAGACGAAGTGGCTTCTTCAGTGCTGAAAATTGTCCATTTATTCACGACAATATTCTCTTTTTAGAATTACCTTCTGAGAGCATTACCTGTTTTTTGTCTCATCCCTCTTGTCACTGCGTAACCTCTTGACGCATTCCTCATCGTCAGTGTTGTCCACTACAACTTCCTCATCGTTGTCTTCGGCTGTTTGTCCTTGGTCGCGATCCTGGTCATAGTCCATGTCCAGGCGTTGGTTGGAACTGGTGGGAGTTACGCGGGAAACAATCTGATTGGCTACCGAAGTCATTGTGCAGTTCGCTGTGCTCAAACGATGCTTCCTGTCCCAGGAACTGAGACTCGAGATCGCAGCCTCTTCAGCCTGACTTGTAGCCAGTGAAGGTGGCTGTCCGGACATTTGATTAGGAGTCAAGGGTGCCAGGAGAGACATAGAAGGAGCACCAGGATTCTGTCCCTGACTTGAATCCACCTGTAGGTAAAATTTTTTTAGAGATAAACTCCTGATCAGTTTGATTTTCTAACTATTCACCATTTTGGCCACGTTGTTGTTGTTATTGTGAGAGACTATAGTTCCAGCACTGCTGGACGTGTCATCAGCATATCCCTCTACATCCACAGTCTCATCTTCATCCTGCACAGCCGTCTGGGCTCCACTCTTCTTCAGACACTCCTCCACATGCTGAGCAATCTCCTCTGGTGTCCTCTGCAGCCGTCCATGGCACACTGGACATGACTGACACTGTCCGGGCAATTGAGGAGGACCCCTTGTTGGAGAGTAGTCCGAATCAGAGTCCCCTTTGCGTTTTCGTGTCTTTGCTCTCAGACGATTCTGACGATTGTTCCTGATGCGATGAAATGTCTCCCAGCGACTGTCCGGACCTGGTGAACCCACCAGTCCAGGCAGGGAGAAAGTGGCACGTAGACGCTGTCGCTCAGCCGGTGTACTCAGCTTGTACAGTCGATCCAATTCAGTAAGAAAGTGAGTTTCCAGCTCATTTGAAGTCAACTGAATTCCACAGACTGGGCAAGAATTGGGCAGTGGAGGAGTTCCTATTGAGGGAGTCTTCTTTGGCACGCCACCGATTCCTGCAAAGGAGAAACCTGATTCAGCTTTTGTGAGCTGCAATTCTTTCATTCCTAATTTGACTTTTGTGAAAATTTTAAAATATTTGAGGATAAATAGGATAAATCAATGGAACGTTGGACTTTAACTCTTTCCGGACCGCAGCATATGCTGCAAGCCAATTTCACCATTTTTTAATCAAAAATATCTAAGCTCAGGAATTAATTGAGGTCCTACAAAAAATATCTTACACTTGGACATCCTTATAGTTTGTAATTATCCACAAGAATACGATTTTTATTACTTCTGAATAATTCAAAAACAATGTTTTTCACAGAACATTCATATGCTGCTTTGGGTACTCAAAGTCCCAAAAGAGATGAAAGAGTTAAAGAATCAACTCAAGTTTTTGTGTACTGGCCGCCTTTCACAGTCCGACTTTCAGTGTGTCCGACATTCAGCGCTGTCCGACTTTTAGCAAACTATCCTAATTCTCATTTTATTTCCTTAAAAACACTTTATTTCGGAAAAAAAAGAACATTTAAAGTAGACGAGACTGGGGCAAAAAGTCACAAAACGGATATTTTATTTTTTTACAAGCTGCTCGATCGCTTCAAAAGTTTCTAATTAGCGCAGTTTTATATGAAATTTACCGCTCTACAAATTTGTGAAAGTAATTTTCCTCTATTAGGTGAGATTCTTAACAATCTCACCTACTATAATCCTAACAAAATTTCATGTCGTCCGATCGACCTCAAATTTGGCCAAAATGTGTTTCAGCACTTCCTGATCACGAATATATATGTGGCTAATTTACGTTCCCGGCCGGCCGGCCGGCCGGCCGCTCTTTGGAGCTTAATAGCTCCTAAACTAAAAAAGATATCGACTTGCGGTTTTCGGCAAAGGTTATATATCGGGTGAAAATTGCAACTTGGTGCATTGACCCCCCACCCCCCACCCCTCCTTCCGCCATTTTGAAGACCCCCCTTTTTTTGTTTTCTCAATAGCTCCGCCCCTATGGCATCGAGCGGGCTCAAATTTTAGTATGTTATAGCTGGGCCTTAGAGCTTTCCATCAATACCAAACTTAAGGTCCCCTGACCCCCCATACCCGAGCTATAAGGGTCCAAAAAAAATTTCTTAAAATGGCCATAACTCCGGTTCTAATTGTCAGAATTTAAAAAGTGAGGGCTTTTTGGAAAGCTCTCGTGAAATGCCACTTCCCCTTCTAACATCGCAAGTTCATAAAACCACCGCTAGGGGCGCTATTATTAAAAAGAAAATTTTTAAATCTTATAAGTTAAATAACTCAAAAATTCCATTGTGCATCGGGCTGAAATTTTAGTATGTTGTAGCCGTTGATTATACCTATTGTTGGAAACGCGAGCGCTAACTGGCGGAAATATTTGAAGATTTATTATGTAAGCCCTTCCGGCACATTTGTCAGTCTTTTTGTAGAAAGCGTGGCGTGACGTGCATTTGTGAATTTTCATAGGAAAAGAATTTGCGTAAGTTAGGATATTTCCTCATGTTAAAAATCTATTTAATTTAGTAATATTTATTGGTTAGATTTGGCTGAACTCCTTGGGAGACGATCAAGCTAAGTCCTGAGTCAGGAAAAAGAGTTATATAACTTGGTAGGTTCGATAAACGATTGAAAGAAATTTAAAATGGCGTCAGGATAAAAATTATTAATTGAATTACAGGTTGTAAACTTTCAAAAAGCTTGAGGTTGGTGGAAGCAAACGGAGGCCGTTTGAGATTAAAGTAAGGATTGAATTGTTTGAATTAAAGAAATGAATTGAAGTGTATATTTATTTTAGGGACCACCAACATTCATTCATTCATTTGTAATCAGCCATTTAGTCATCGCCAAAGTAATCAAGTCCTTGCAGTCCGCCACGGGGAAATTGAGTTAATAAAAATAAATACAGTCCACTATCTCTTGATTTGTTTGACCCAGGGGACTTGGTCCCCAACAAGTGGTCCTTCTCACCGTGGATCAGTGACTGCAACGGACTGCAGAGGATTTGATTGTTCTGTCCGGAAAGGACCGCGATTGTCGCGATTGTGATTCTTGATTTGTGAGGGCTTTCCAGACGAATAGCACGATGCCTCGCAAGAGCCAAAGGGCAACAAAAGGTCGACCTCCAACTCGTTATGGCTTTGATGAGGAGGATAACGACCTTGAACTGACTCTCACTCAGGCTAAGATTGAGAGAACTCGTAAGGAAATGGAGTTTTTGTCATTGCGGGAAAAGGAACTTGAGTTGCGCCAAAGTATGATGAAATCTAAGCGGATGAATTCACCAACAATTCTGGGGGATGTCCAGGGGGATATTCCAAGGACCTCAACACCTTTTTCATCGAATTCACGCAAGAAAGTTGAACTTTTCAACCCTCTGGTTACGAGGGGAAATGTCGTGTCTGATGATGAAGAGGCACCAGTGAATCTGGACGTGATCGTTGACAGGTTTGCAGAGTTCCAGAAGAAACTGATTGACGACGCAGCCCCGAAGAAGGAAGTTCTCACAATGACAAATGATCAGTTCCATTCGGCAATTCAGGAAGCTGTGAAGGCTAAAGAGAGAGAAATTGACACCAAACTTACTGGCTCCAAAGTGAAGCAAAATGCCACTAATGATGTGGACAAACACTCAAAAACGTCATCGGATGTTTTGGAGGTTATGGAGCGTTTTCTTGTACGCCAATCTTTTGGAACAGATGTACAAAAGTTTGATGGGAGTGTGAAGGAATGGCCGTTGTTCCGTGCTTGGTACGAGAACACTACCCAGACGTGTGGATATACGGATGTTGAGAGACTCAACCTGCTTCAGAGGTGTCTCACTGGAGAAGCCAAAGAAACAGTCAGATTTCTTCTCTACTCAGCATCGAATGTGAACAAGGCTTTGTCGTCACTGGAAGAGCGATATGGACAACCTGAACATCTGATTCGCACCATGATTGCACAGGTGAAGGCTTACCCACCTGTAAGAGTAGACAAGCCGGAGAGCTTGGTTGAATTTTCCACTATGATGGTGAACATGGTAGCAGCGATTGAGGAATTCAACCGAATGTGCTACATTGATAATCCCCAGCTGCTGGATGAGCTTGTGCTAAAGCTCCCGATGTCAATGCAGATTTCTTGGTCAGAATTCCAGGTGACCAAGAGCTACGTGACAGTGAAAACCTTGTGTGACTGGATTGCGGTAAAGGCCAGGGCGGCGAATTATCGTGTACAGGTTAGGGACTCAGCGAAAATTGAGCAGAAACCTGTCAAAGGCAAAACCGTGGCAACTGTCAATGAATTGACCGAGCTGAGAGCCGAAATGGCGGCATGCAGCCTTTGCAAGGGAAAACATGCCCCACAAAATTGTGAGACTTTTAAGAAGCTCAAAATAAGCGACAGATGGAAGATTGTGAGAGAAAAGGGAGTTTGTTTCAGATGCTTGAAGCCAAATCATTCTCTCTCAACTTGCAGTGATAACGGAAAATGTCCAAAACCTGGTTGTGGTCAGAAACACCACAATCTTCTCCACAGAGATGACAAGCAGCAAATGTTCTCTCTAGCTCAGAGAGAAGATGAGGAGAAGCTAGATGCTTCAGATTTCCCTACTGAGACTGATCAGGACTCGGATCAGGAAGATGAAATTTCCCCACAGAGGGGAATTGTGATGACTGGAGCCACAGTGGCTCATGCCAATACGAGTAATAAGATTCTCATGAAGATACTTCCGGTGTATGTTACTGGACCGAAAGGTACCTTGAAGGTCTACGCCTTTTTGGATGAGGGCTCCATGCTGACAATGATGAAGGCATCTCTAGCAGAGAAATTGGGGCTTAGTGGACCAAAGTGCCCTCTGACGTGGCAAGGAGCTGGACCGACAGCATGTACTGATCTGACATCGACTGTTGTCAACTGTAGAATCAGAGGTACTCATCCCAAAGCCAAGGAGTATTTAATGCAGAAAGTTAGGACTGTCTGTGAGTTAAGTCTCCCTAGGCAGACAGTGGATATGGAAGCACTGTCACGGGACTGGAAACATATGGCCGATGGTCATTCTGAATCCATGGTGGATGCAGAGCCCGATCTGCTGATAGGGCTGGACAACACTCCCTTGATTGTGTCACGGGAGATTATCCACGGACCGTGGAACGCTCCCTATCTGGCTTTAACTTGGTTAGGCTGGGTAGTAATGGGAAAATTGAATAATCAAACCTCATGTGAGGTAAAGACCTACTCCTACTCTATTGTGGAACGCAAAGATGAGCTGTATGAAATGGTGAAGAATTCCTTTTCCTTGGAGGGCTTTGGTACTGAAGGTCAAGAGAAGGTACTCTCTCGTGAAGATAAGAGAGCTCTTGAAATCATGAAGCGCACCACCCGTAGGACGAGTGATGGGCGTTTCGAGACTGGATTGCTGTGGAAGCAAGGTCATCAACCAATTGTGCCAGAGTCAAGAGATGTAGCTGTCAAGCGCTTGTACACCATGGAGAGGAAACTAGACAGAGATCCGGCATTGGCCGAGGCTTACTGTGCCAAGATAAGTGATCATCTTGAGAAGGGATACTTGATAAAGCTCATAGAAGAAGATAGGATGACTCCTACTGGAAATACTTGGTATCTTCCACACTTTGCGGTTTTTCACCCGGCTAAGGGAAAAATTCGAGTGGTATTTGACTGTGCGGCTAAGTCAGGGAATGTATCACTTAACGATCTGCTGATGAGCGGGCCAGACTTATTGAAATCACTTCCGGCAGTGTTGGAAAACTTCAGAAAGGGTAAATTCGCATTCACTGGAGACATCAAGGAGATGTTTCATAGAGTTTATGTTAGGGCAGAAGATACCAACTATCAAAGAATCCTATGGAGAGGAATGGATAGGAAAAATGAGCCAGAAGAGTACAAGATGAATGTGATGACATTTGGGGCATCTTGTTCTCCCACTCTAGCGTCATATGTGAAGAATCTAAATGCCCAAGAATATGCCGAAGAATTCCCAGAGGCAGTGAAGGGAATACTACACAATACATACTGTGACGATTATCTGGGATGTGCAGATACCATTGAGGAGTCTCGCGGATTGATCAAGGATATTGTTCAGGTTCATAAAGCCGGTGGCTTTGATATAGTGAACTGGACAGCCAATGACAGCAGAATTCTTAATTGTGTGAGTGACACGATGAAAAGTTTGAATGCGAAGGATGAACCTGAAAGAATTCTTGGCTTGTGGTGGGACTCTTCTGAAGATGTCTTCACTTTCAAGACCACATTCCATCGCGTCGCATCTGATATTCTGTCTGGAGAGAAGATACCCACAATGAGAGAAGTATTACGGCTGGTAATGTCAATCTTCGATCCATTGGGATTTTTGGCTATGTTTTCGGTGAAAGGAAAGATGATTCTCCAAGAGATTTGGCGTCAGAAAATTGGATGGGACGACATCATTTATGGTGTGGCTTTGGAGCAGTGGCAAGCATTCATCAAGGAGCTAAAAATGATTGACACAGTGAAGATACCGAGATGTTATTCTCCGAAACTTCCGGAAGCAACTTCAATCCAGCTACACGTCTTTGGAGACGCCAGCGAGAGTGCCTATGCATCAGTTGCATATTTACGGATTGAAAGTGAAAATAGTGTTGAAGTGGCTTTTGTGTGTGCTAGAACTAAAGTTGCTCCATTGAAAGCTACCAGTATCCCAAGACTTGAGTTACAAGCTGCAGTGCTTAGTGCGCGAGTTAGCGTTGCGGTAAAATCATCTTTGGATCTTGAATTTGATCGAGTGGTTTTGTGGACGGATTCCCTAACGGTGATGGGGTGGATCAAAAGTGATTCTCGTAGATACAAGCAGTTTGTTGGACACAGAATAAGTGAAATTGACCAACTGACAGAGATTCATCAATGGAGATGGATTTCGACTACACAGAATCCAGCTGATTTGGCCACGCGTAGAAAGCCGTGTGATTTCAGTGCGTCCTCTAAATGGTTCACTGGGGCGCCCTTCCTGAAATTGGAGGAGGAACAATGGCCTCAAGATGATAAAAAACAAAAAGTTGCAGACAATGGAGACATTGAGGTGTTTCAAGTGTTAGTGAACGTTGAAAGGTTTATTGGAAATCGTCTGATTCCAGAGATGAGTCGTTTTTCCCGCTGGAATCGACTTGTCAGAGCGACTGCTCAAGTGAAAAATTGTGCGCAGTTTTGGTTGGAAAAGTGGCGTAAAGCGAAAGAAAATCTAAAAACAAGTGAATTACCCGGACTCAAAGTGAGTGATTTGATAGAAGCAGAAAAAGTGTTGCTTCAGGAAATACAGTCAGTGTACAGAAGAGAAATACAGTGTCTCCAAGAGGGAAAAGTAATTCCCAAAGAAAGTGATTTGTATCATTTGACGCCGTTTATGGATTCTGATGGATTATTGAAAATGAGATCACGTTTGCAAAATAGTGAAGTGCGAGTAAAGTGCCCCATTATTCTTCCGCCGAAGCACGTGGGGACAAAGTTGATTATTAGTGATTTTCATGTTCGGAATCATCACCAAGGACGAGAACAAGTTGTAAACAACGTTCGTGAAAGATTTTATATTCCAAGAGTGAGAGTGGCAGTCAAGAGGGCTTGGCATGAGTGTCAAATTTGCAAAAACAAACGCGCCCAACCTTTGATTCCTGAAATGGCCGTGCTTCCATCCGCAAGAGTTAATGATTCAGTGTATCCCTTTGTAAAGAGTGGAATGGATTATTTTGGACCATTAGAAGTGAAGGTGGGTCGTCGTGTGGAGAAAAGATGGGGAGTAATCTTCACTTGCCTAGCGACTCGTGCTGTGCACTTGGAAGTCGCACACTCCCTGACGACAGACAGTGCCATCATGGCAATTAGACGTTTCATGAATCGACGCGGATCTATAACTGATATGTTCTGTGATAATGGAACAAATCTTCGAGGAGCTGATAACGAATTTCGACGACTTTATGCAGCCGTAGATGAAAAGAAGATTCAGGAAACCTTCTCCGAAAAGCGTGTGGAATTTCACTTTAATCCACCAGCCGCACCACATATGGGCGGTGTTTGGGAAAGACTTGTCCGTTCCGTCAAAGTTGTATTGAAAGAGGTCATGAGGACACGGCATCCCACTGATGAGGAGTTGCACACATTCTTTATTGAAGTGGAGTATATTCTAAATAACCGGCCTTTAACTTATGTGTCGATTGATCCTGATGACGAGACTGCCATCACTCCCAATCATTTCTTGATTGGAAGATCTGGAGAGAACCGACCGATTGGGACCTTTGATGACAGCGATTTGTTCCTCCGCAAAGCATGGAGACGAGCTCAGTATTACGCAGACCATTTTTGGCGTAGATGGATGCGTGAGTACCTTCCCGAGTTGACAAGACGAACTAAGTGGTATTCTACCACTAAAACTATCAAGATTGGAGATGTCGTTGTTGTGTGCGATGAACAGTTACCTCGCAACCAGTGGCCCTTGGGTCGAGTGGAAGAAGTATTTCCTGCCCCTGATGGGAAAATTCGTTCAGCGATGGTAAGAACTCGCTACGGCCTATACAAGAGACCAGTTGCAAAGCTTGCTGTGCTGGACGTGGAGTAGGTGGGTGCAGGAGCACCAGAGGGGAAAATGTTGGAAACGCGAGCGCTAACTGGCGGAAATATTTGAAGATTTATTATGTAAGCCCTTCCGGCACATTTGTCAGTCTTTTTGTAGAAAGCGTGGCGTGACGTGCATTTGTGAATTTTCATAGGAAAAGAATTTGCGTAAGTTAGGATATTTCCTCATGTTAAAAATCTATTTAATTTAGTAATATTTATTGGTTAGATTTGGCTGAACTCCTTGGGAGACGATCAAGCTAAGTCCTGAGTCAGGAAAAAGAGTTATATAACTTGGTAGGTTCGATAAACGATTGAAAGAAATTTAAAATGGCGTCAGGATAAAAATTATTAATTGAATTACAGGTTGTAAACTTTCAAAAAGCTTGAGGTTGGTGGAAGCAAACGGAGGCCGTTTGAGATTAAAGTAAGGATTGAATTGTTTGAATTAAAGAAATGAATTGAAGTGTATATTTATTTTAGGGACCACCAACATTCATTCATTCATTTGTAATCAGCCATTTAGTCATCGCCAAAGTAATCAAGTCCTTGCAGTCCGCCACGGGGAAATTGAGTTAATAAAAATAAATACAGTCCACTATCTCTTGATTTGTTTGACCCAGGGGACTTGGTCCCCAACACCTATCAAACAAAAAAAACCTTAAGTCGATCCATAACCCCTGACCCGAGCTATAAGGGGTCAAAGTTCGAACATTGACCGGCCTCTATCTCCGGTTCTAATTAACATAGCGACCTAAATTTTACCTTTTTGGTTTCGTCTCGATGAGCACTTTCAGATGGAAGTTCAAAAAGTCACCACAGGTGGCGCTGTGATAGCGTCAAAATTCATCGAAATTCAAAGTCACTTTTCTCAAAAACGGCATTGTGCAAGTTAATGAAATTTTAGTATGTTGTAGTCCAGTCTAGGACGTTTCCAAAATGGTGCGTATGCGCGCTGTGGTTTCAATAGAACCGGAGATATGAGGGGTCAAAGTTCACGAAATTCAAAAAATCATATCTCCGGTTCTATGTGACCGATTTTGATGAATGAGGGCTTAAACGAAAGATCTCACCAAATGCTACAACTTTCTAGAACATTTGAACTTTGTGGGACCAACACCAGGGGCGCCACAGTCGAAAAACCAATTTCAATATCACATAACCTCAATTATCTCGACTGTCGCTGAACCGATTTTGATGATTACTTCGACATAATTGTAGAGCACATTTGTCTCTACATTTCGTCCATACATCATTTTCCACTCAGATTACGCTATCACTCCGATTTTGCCGTTTAAGTGTGAAAAAATTGATTTTTCCCATAATAACGCTTTGAAATCACTCAGATGCCAATTTGACTGCCTCTACTCCACCAAGACACTTAAAATAGGGTTTTAAATGGAAAGTCCCACAAAATACAACAATTCCTTGATATAGTTGAAGTTCAACAAATGACTACTTGGGGAACTCTGGATGAAAAAACGAGTTAAGAAACAAAAAACCTCGCTTATCTTGGCTTCTGAGTAATCGATGAGATCATGTTCTATGGGAAAATTATAGAGAACATTCTGGTCTACATTTCACCCATATATCACTTTTCTATCAGTTCATCCAAATCCTTGATATTTTGGTTTAAATACAAAATTTGTATAATTTCACGAATTTGATTCAAGATAACTGAATGGCGTCTCCCAACTTCAGCTCTAAATCGAATTTGCATGCACTCCGAGTTAGCTCACGTTAAGAATCTCACCTACATAAGCCGGTTAGGATTATCTGTCCTTTTTGTAAGGAAATACGTTTATCGAACCAATTTCTAAAAGGTAATTTTGTGACTATTCTCAAAAATGCTGGGGCAAAAAGTACCAGACATTGGGTATTATCACATTTTGATTTGCTTCATTACGGGCTTCCGTAAATTTGAAAATTTACGAAAATATCGCAAAAAAACCTGGAGAAAGACAAAGAGGAGCCTCTACAGAATTCCCAAAGCAACTGGAAAAGGATTTGGGCGGATGGGGAATTGAAATGTGCTAAAAATTGCATCCGCTTTAAAACTATAACTGCTGGACAGCGCGAGGCGTCTGTGAAATTTACAGAACCTCTTTTTGGTTGGACGTCCAGGAAGTTCTTGGTAATTAGCGTTCCTCAACTGTTAGCTGGACATAAAGGAGGGATTAGCATAACCATCAAATGTGCAAGTATACAGAGAAAACCCTCAACATTTGATTTCCTACATATTTCGTATAATATTTTGTCATTAATATCACTATGTCCAACTTTCCAAAAGTTTTTGTCCAACTTTCCAAAATTTTGTCCATCTTTTCAAAATGTGTTGTTTTCTAATTTAATTGAATATTCTAATAAATTGATTGAAAATTCTAATAAAAACTGTTAAGATTCTGTTAGAATATTTCACAAGGAATCTCATGATGCAAAGGCAATGAAAAAAATAAATATTTATTCGGCTTAAAAATGCATTTGAAATTGAACTTTTTCTTAAGTGTCTCCCTTTCCACAATTCACCCTAGAGGACATATTTTCATAGAAAATTTATTCATCTACACAGCCTTTGAATATTTCAATTTTTCCCTTATTTCCCAAAGCAAAAACCCTATTCTCTAAACTATAGTCAATACAACTAACTATTTTCTATTAACTTCGATTAACAAAATAGAATTTTTGCTTTGGGAAATAAAAGGAAAAAATAAATGTTCAAAGGCTGCCTCATTCAGGCAGCCTACTAAGGCAGACTACTTTCCCCTACATTGAATTTCCGTAATAGCCAGAAACAGCTTTAAAACTAATTTTGTAATTTTACAAAATTAGAGAAAAGCTTCACTGAACAGATTTGGAAGTTTAGTTGTATTTAAATAAAATCTGAACAAACTTTCGAGGAGAAACTTTGTAAATTATTTAAATTCCAAAACAAATTTATTTATATTGGATTTAGCGTGATACACCTTGATTCTTACAAATAAGGTTTATGAAAAAATATAGTAATAATATTAAATACATACATAGTATTAAAATGGAAATAGAGAACAAAGCAAATATATTTTGTAAAACAGTTCATTGATATTCGAGCGGTAACTGACGTTGTTGAGAACTTTAAAAAACTCAGGGAGAAATTCTGGGTGCGTCAGTGGTGTTTCTCTTTTCAGGGATAAGAAAAAACACACAAAATTCTTTGCCAAAGCTTTAGGCCTCTGAGGAAGGCGCACTGCAGCGCCGAAAGCTTTGGCAAAGAATCTTGTGTGTTTTTTCTTGTCCCTGAAAAGAGAAATACCACTGACGCACCCAGAAGGAGGTTTTCTCCCTGGTTTTTTTTTTAAAGTTCGTTAATATATGTGGATATCCTCTGGGAATTTACGACGTGCTCGTGAATCGTATAATTCACTAAAAAGTTCGTAAAAGTTGGTACTCTTCACAAACATTGTTCATGATCAGATGACGAGCATCTTTAATCCTTTTGTAAACGTTTGTTCGTAAATGTTCGTAAACACAGAAAAGAATGTTCGCAAAATTTTGTCATTTCTTTGTAAAGTTTTGTCAGATAAACAAAAATGTACAAACAATTGTAAAAGAATAAGAAAATGCTCGTTAAGTGATCATGTTACGAATAAATGTTTGAGAAAAGAGTGCAAATTTTTACGAACTTGTTAGTGAGTCACACGATCTACGAACATTTTGTAAGTACCCAGTGAGAATTAACAAACGTTTACGAACTATTTTACAATTTTTTTTAGTAATAAGTATTTCCGCTACAAATTTTGTCTCCAAAGGTATCCCGGATTAAGGATATATGGTATGTTGTATAAGATAATATGTGTTGATCATGGCAAATAATATTTAAAACAAGGCAATTGCTTTTTTGAGTAGACAATAAGCAGTAGTAATCAGTCTTGCTTTGTTATGCTTGTGAATTTGACCTCTAAAATCAGTTTTTTAGGAATCGAGATTGTTCACTGAACAGCAGCATCACAGTAACTATGATTTATGAAATATACAGCTAAATTATCAATTACTTGTGGTATTTCTTTTACATGATTTATTGTTGAAATTTTCAATTAAAATGTTTGAAAGATTGGATGACAATATTTTCTTGTCTTCTTGTCACTCAATCATTTTGAACGTTCACTATTCACCTTTGTTGGATTAATCAATTGTGTCAATTGAAACAATTTCAAAGTGAACTCTCGTCACACTCAAGGCTCAATTACTATAGAAAAGTCACTCATTTGATACATATTCTTGACGAATCTATTCTATTCTAATCTAATTTGAACGGAAATGCTCCTGTTGTATTATTAAAAAAAGAACGCAGTAGGGGAAGCTGGGGCAGTAAACACGGGGTAATTGTAAACACTGCATTTTTTTTTAAATTATAGATATTATACTTCGGAGGACGAGCCCTTTATGTATTCACTGATACTTTAGGGATGTTTACTACTTCCCCACACGGTAAAAAAATTCGGTACATAAGTATTTGTTCCAAAAATTAGCTCGTCCACAGACACCATAATTTTTGGCACAATCTTGTTCATTTTGCGCGTTTTGAAGAGATAATCAATATTACTAACGAATTTGAATGAAAAATTTTGGAATAAATTTGTACCTTCTAGGAAAAACAAAAAGATACCCCATATTAGTAACGAATTTGTTCCAAAAAATAGCTCGTCTGGTATAAAATTGTATCCCTCCTCTCACACTTAGTCGCCCTTTACCAACGAAGCGAGGAGGACGCCAAATCTATGGCAATTTTCGTGCTACATGGTTTTACTTTTTTAATTCGAGATTCCCTTCCCTCTAATTCTGCCAGGACTCGCATATGATTTCGTCATGCACGCGTCTGTATTAAACACTCTCAAGTTAAATTCTATTTGATGTTCCTTATGAACTTTCGCCACCGAAATCCATCTCGACTGAAGTATAGGCCTTAACTGTAAGACGAAATCACTTACACGGATTTGTTCACGACAATGGGAACAAAAAGAGGGAACAAAATGAGTCACAATTTCGTTCCAAAAATTACCTCGTCCACGGACACCAAAAAGTTTTGGAACAAATATAATATATTACAGATGTAGAAATAATATTGTTATAAAAAATGTGTACCAATTTGTTCCTGACAGTGGGAACAAAACAGCCGAGTGCAACAAATTCTATTCCAACTTTCAGGAACAAATTTGTATAAAACGAAATCAACTCAAATTTGTAGGCATTCCACCGTATTAAAACGGTTCCAAAAGAAAGATCTAACAAAATTGTAACTATATTTCGTAGTAAAACTGTAAAGAAAACTTTTTGGAACAAACAAATATCTTCCATAGGTACAAATTGATTCTAAAAAAAAATTGTTCCAATATTTTGGTCAGTGTCCAAAACTTTTTATCGTTCAATCTTCCCTAGTTAAAAATAACATAAGAAAATAAAAGAAATCAGGCAAAATTATAAGAAACAGTGAGTGAAGTTTGTGTCTTGGCTAAACATTACCATTTCTACGTGTACATTTTTTTGTTCTTTACACCGTTTCTTCAATTTTTTTCCTCTTTTATTATTAGATCTGTATCTAAAATTTTAATATACAGTGGCAGCCAAAACAATAGAATCACTTTACAAAGCATATATTTTTTAACTTTTGCATTTTTTCCCAATTTGTTGATATAATTGTGAAGTAGAAATCTTCAAATTATTAGAATCGTAGAATAAGGGTTGTTTTGGCCGCTAGAAGTCTCTATTTTACACAGAATACGTCAAAAGTGAAATTCAGTTCGGCCTAAAAAATGGAAAACTGTCATTTATGGTTTCTAAATATGGCTTTATTTATTATTATTCGATTTATAGACCACATTCTTTAATTTAAATGAAAGTGGTCCTATCGTGTTGTTTAAACCAAATTTCATTATTATGATGTATTCTGTGAAAAATAGAGACATCTTGCGTCCAAAACAATACTTATTTGACGTAAGGTAGTTATTTGAACATTTCTATATCAAAATTATTTCAACGATTTGGAATAAACAAAAATGCTAAAGGTAAAATAGTGGTATTTGCGGAGATTGTTATATTATTTTGGTCGCCACTGTATATAAAAACATGTATATAAAAACAAAAGAGTTCAGTTTTTAAAGGTGACGGTAAGGATTTCATGGGTAATATGTATGTATACTCCTTAATCAAAATCGAATAAAGGACAAGAAACACAATTATTTTATCAAAAATAAATAAATAAAAAATAAAAAGTCTTATAATAATTTCGAAATAGTTTAGTAATTTAATCCCCAATACACGAACCTAATTTACACATGCTTAAAGTTGTTTCGAGCAATATTTCGAATTCGATTAAGATTTAAAAGAAGAACAGAAAACAAGTGCAAAGATCTGTTATAAGGGAACGACTTTGAGGAAATTCATGGGATTGTTTGGAAAATCCTCAACATCATTTATCATTTGGCCTCTTATCTAACCTCCTGAATGTATGTGAATGTCGAGGCAATTGACCTGAAAGTGGTCTGCCTTCGAGTCACCCTCTAATTGGCCAAAGATTGCCCCCAATTCTAACACCAAAGTCTTCCTCCCCCAAAAACTTAAGGGTTAAATTCCTCATGTTATGGACATTCTTTAGTGTTTTTCCGGTCACTTTCAGTGAGTTTGTTTTGAGTCTCAAACCCCTTTCATCCCGGGGATTTATTAATACAGAAATACATCATTTTCCTCCCAAGGATTAAACAAAGTCCTCTGATTCCCAGGAAGAGAAAGAGAGAGAGAGTGAAAGAGTATTTTTGGGGGAGGGATTGAAGTTGTTAATTGGTCATTTTACCACATAAACATTCCCACACTGTTAATGATTTATGCGACAATCCCGCATATCTTCTCTCTCACTCACTTCCTGCCCCAACAAAGGATTCAGCATGATACACTGAAAATGTGATCCATCTCTCTCTTACTTATGCTTCCACAGTTTGCAAATGGACCAGAGAGAGCCCGTATATGTTGTACAGGGGAATATGGGATAAATCAGGTGGGATAAAGAGGATCCACAGGGAAGATTATCCACACAACACACCAGAAGCCCACCCATTCTCCCATCCTGTCTCTTAGGCAATTTATTTTGGCCACTGAAACAGGTGACAAATTAACACACCGTTTTTATTTAAATACAATTAGGTATGGGCATTTAGTACAAAAGTGACACAGGAAAGGTTTCTAATCTGTACCATGATTCTTCTCTACTTTATTTTATAGCTCCAACATTAAAGCCTCTGAGTTTCAACCAAGGTTACAATTTACTATCGAACATTGTATTTTCCTACGAATATTTACACATTATTCTGAATCATGGGATTATGACTTTTTATTTCTTACCAATCTGAATAAATATATTGAGTTTTATTGACGTTTCTTCATTTTTTCAATTATTTTTTCCAGTTACATGACGTTCAAATAAATATCTTAAAAGAAAATACGAATATTTATTAAAGTGAAAATTAAAAAAATATTTGATAAGCTGCAACAGACTTCTTTTAATCATAAGCCAGAACAGAAATGGTTCTTGAAATTTAATTATTAGCAGAAAAAGTAAATTTTTATCGTGAGACAAAAAATTTTATTATATTAACTTTTTTCGGCTTTCATCTTGGAACAGTTTTGCAAACATAGATGTGTTCTATAACGACTAAAGCCCCAAACAAACTTTGGTTGAATCTAAAAAATATTCAGCCCGACAAATTTAGTGATAAAGAAATATCTCAAATTTATCACTCACTGGTTTAGGAATTAGAGGTTCTGATCTTTTACATCCAAATTTTACGGTGCTATCACACTAGGATTATTCACGTTTTAATTTTAAATTCAATTGAGCCAATTGAGCATTATAAGATTTCTAGAATTTACTTGAAAATTCTCAGAGCCAGGACACATTTTGGAAGAAATTTGCTCAATTTCAAATAGTGCCGCGAGATTTTTGATTGTGAATGACTTCGGAAAATGTGTGATAGTACTTACAATGTCTTGTAAGTCACTTATCTGTTATTCAGAATGATTCCCAAGACCAGAAAAAAGGTTTGTAGACAAAGGGGCTTACGAAGCGACTCTCATACAGTCTTGTTGAAAATCTGTATGAAGTCATACAAACTGAATATTTATATTTTCGCCACAAATAATATTAATTACGAGTAAATAAATTAAATAAGAACAATTTTCTTCAAAAGACTATTATTTAACTGCAATAATATTGAAATTATTGAGCAATTTTGACATTTTAATTTGCTGAATTCATATTTATTTGAGCAACCACATTTATGCTATTTTAACATATTTAAACGGGTTTTTCTGGACCAAGTATTAGTTTTTATTAATAAATAAGTGAAGATCTATCAATTCAATTGGTTTTTAGTGCAAAATAACGCATAGGAACAATTCATCTGAAAATTAAATTGAATTTACAAATTGAAAAAATCCTAGTGTGATAGTACGGTTATGCCGGCTTCAGACTGGAGTTCTAGCCCAGTTCCCGAAGGTCTCAAAAATCTAAATAACAAGCAATTTTATTGATTTTTCAAAATCTAATGGATCTTTTGCCCTTAATATTTAATCCTAAATAACAATTCCCTAAAAAATCATGCCTGATAAGGAATTAGAGGAGTTAAGCCAGATGGCTAAGCCTTAAGTCTGAAGCCCGTATTACGTGCTAAATATTCTCGAGGATCAGCCTGAGTCGAGCGTTTCTTTCTGATATAAACATTTACAAAGGACTACTACAAAGGACTACTAGTGCATTTCAGTAGAAATATCTGCATAAAAACCCAGGAAAGTTATGTTTTGTGGATACCAGTGAATGCTAATCCTCATTTGTATAGTGTGTCAGGAACTGACTTGGCTATGAACGAACTTAGTCGTCTCTGGACTTTAGTTGTAAGTGTGTCCAGGACATAAGCCGTAAGTCTGAAACCCGTATAAGGGAGTGTCAAATTAGCCTCGATTGATTTTGAGATATAGAACTTTATCACAAAACTAACTGTGTTATCACACTTGCACATTAAAATTTTAATATGATTCACATTAATTGTCGCTGGTGAGAGTCCAAATGTGTAATTTGTGTCTTTGAGTTACTTAATATTTGGGGTATTTCGGGTTGTTCTATTTATTGATAAAGATTGATTGATTGATTTATTGTTTGAATCATTTTATATTCAAAATTTGATCTATTTGTTGATAAAAAGGTAGACTTGGCCCGCAAAATTTGATATAAATTTATTTATAGCATTAATGCGAAAAATTAATGCGATTTTCTCTTTAATTTTTTAATGTGAAAAATATTTATGCTTTAGGTAAATTTAAACTTATTTTTGCAGGCCAAGTCCACTTCTTTATCAATAAATAGAAAAACCCCAAATATTAAGTGACTCAAAGACACAAATAACATATTTGGACGCTCACAAGTGACAATTAATGTGATTCACATAAAAATTTTAATATGCAAGTGTGATAACGCCGTAAGAGTAGGATTTGAAAATAATCTTTAATGTACTGTAATTGATCCACTTCTGATATTTATATTAAAGAGAAGTAGTAATATTTACTCTGATTCTCAATCACTTTCAGTAAAAATGATTTCCACTTGATAATAAATCATTAACAATAGAGTACAATGGGGTAAATTGAAGTCAGTTCTGAATTAGAATTTTAACATTTCCGCAGTGTTTTACGTGGAGAAGATAAAATCACAAAAACTTAATAATTGTAGAGCTTGATCTTCTTTATGGTCTTCTTTTTCACTTTGCCTATTTGAAATATATAGTGAGAAAATATAGACTCTAAAAATTAAGTCTTCATTACTTTCTGTGGTGTTATCATAGTAAATGTTAAAAACCTGAAAAAAATAGAATAGAAAACCGACTTTTTCTGAGTGTAGTTAAACCTGGGAAAACGGTTTGAGTCCAGGGATAACTTTGTATCTATTAACTTATTCCATTTTCAATTAACATTCAAAATATCTGCAATAAACACAAGAGAAGTAAGCAATTGAATAGTTGGGCGAAATTTGTCATTTGCTCTTATCAAACATTGATGTACAACATTTGCGATAAAGAACAATTTCAATACATGGAGACAACCTCTTAAATCAATCATTTGTTAGTTCCATCAGCAATCAAATATTGAAATGGATTGTTGTCACCCAAAAACACCGATAACACTCAATTCGGGTGGATCTTCCTCAATAAATCATCGACAATTGCGTACAGAGAAGCATTTTCGTGCATGGCATCTGTCGGAAAAGTTTCCCATCACAGATACTTAGGCCTTCCTGGACACAATGTTGCTATCCCTAGAATGAAAATTTCGCATGCATTATTGGGTGTTTCGCGCTAAATTTACGATAAAATTTGCACGCGGTCGATGGCAAACAATAGAGAGGGTGTGATTTATGGGCCAATTTGAGCACCTCACACCGGCTTCCTCTGCTGAAAGATGCATTTTCTGAAAGTTAAAAGATCTTTCAGGGTGAAAGGAGGATATCTTTGTCGGCCACATAATTAACTTAACAATTGACTGAATGATGGCCCTTTTGACCTTAACACCTCAATTTTAGCCTTCCGGTTTGCATCTTCATGAAACAAATAAGTTCAAAAGAAATTCACAACATTTAGATATTGCCAATATTGTATAAATTTTTTTTTGATATTTAAAGGATTGTATTTCTGATGAATATGCCCCAAACGCAGTAATAAAAGAGACACAAAAGTATATTAGAAAAATTCATGTAACAATTTCATTTTATAGTATTCTTCTCTCATGGTGTCTCATGAAAGAATGGGCAGCATATAAGGCAATATATTCCCGCATCATTTTTCTTCTCGTCCCGGAGATTTTCCGCCTTCATCCACGTGGGATTTGCCAGTGGGATCAAGTGGACATTCGCAATCGTATAATATTTTCGATTTATATTCCCCCTCAAAGAGTTTCTTTTGCTCCTTTCACCCTCAATTTCACCAAATTCCAAAAGTACGCAATTACAGTGAAAATGTTCTTTTAGGACTTAGGACATTTAGGAGTAGAAACATTGCCAACAATTGTAGAAATTTATGAAAGAAAATACACATTGAAAAATTTTCCAATGCACCAACTTATTTTACTGCACTTCAAGCTATAAGTGTACTAAAACGCTGATAATGCACTTAATAGAATTTCGAGTTTTCACTATCAGTGGTTCTTATCACTATAGGGTAAATGTCCTAATTCAAAACCATTTTCAGACGCTTGCACTTTGACAGAAGATTCTACACATTAAGCTCCTATTTTTTCTTAAGAGAATTACATAAATTTGCTCCTTGACTCTTCTAGAATGTTACTGGTTAGTGAAAATTCTTTAGATATAATTTAAAAACTTCTGAAATACAAGAAAAATACGCGAGCGTAAAATGCTCCAATTGGAAACATATTAATCCAAATGGAGACAAGGGAAAGCTTCTAATTGGAGACAAACAGTGCAGGATTTGTTCTTATTCCTGGTCTTTTCTCCTTTCTCAACTAAAACAATAAGAAAATCTCTCCAAAAAATCGTATTTTCGGGGTTTCCTATTGAAGCATTTTCAGACACTTAAAAAAACCCTTTTTGTTCACGAAATAGGTAATTATTTCATTTGAAAACTTCACGTACCGAAAAACAATGAAGATTAGCAGTTAATTTAACTAAAATTATCCAAAAATTTGACATAAATGTTAAACAAAACGAATAAACAACAGTCACTTTATTGTGTGTTTCATTGGAAAACATGGTCGATCGATGAAAAATTCGATGGTGAAAAGGTACACTTTTAATTTTTCTGAGAAATTAACAAATTAAAATTTGTGAATATGAATGGATTTTCGCTTTATTTGGAGCAAAATTAACTAAATAATGAAACTATGGTATAGAAAATATATAAATATTGTAATTTAGTACTGTATTTATCATGAAAATAGTGACGTTTCCATTTGGAGTAGCAAAAAATTTCCATTTGAAGCAGGTTTTGAATTAGCCTAATTTACCCTTTCTTTATATACCTTTATTTGATATGTACTAATAAAACCGAATCTCAACACTTTTCTCATGAGTTATATTTAGTACTCATAATGCTACATTTCATACCTAACATTAAAGTAGGTTTCCGACAATCCTAAACTCTACAAGGAAATGAGGCTTCTATTTATGTTTTGTATAAGCTTTATTCTTTTGACCAGCGCACAATAACTTTTGTTTATAAACATGTTTTCAAAATTCCCATGAGAATGAGCGAGATGACTAGATCTAGATCTCATTCACTCTCATTGCAATGTCAAAAACATATTTACTAAACAAAAGTTATTGTGCGTTGGGCATTTATTTCCTTATTATTTCACTTCCAAGTTTTATTATATTTATGTCATGATTTGGTTTAGTACAATGTACTAAACGTTTTGCACCATTTCCAATCATTATTATTATGCTATTTTTATTTTCTCCAGATTTTTTTCAGTAAAATGAGAATTTTAGAACATGTACTAATTTTTTAATCCCTACAAATTAATTATTAGTATTTTTTATAACAAAAAATTGTAATGTGTCCCTTAAGATGTGCAGCATAAAATCGGGTTTCGTAACTAAGATTAGCTCTTGAATACTTCCTTCTATATTTCTTTCCCAAAATTTCAATTCAAATCGAAACGTAATAAAAACCAATTATTTTAGCACATCTAAAAATAAAAATTCAAAAATAAGTAAATTTTAAACTTTTGTGTTTGCTTTTTTTTTAAACCGGTTCTGAAAACATTCAACACCAAATTGACTAGAACCTCTTGCAAACTGACCATAGTAAATCCCAAACACGAAAATCGAAATAAATAAAATAAACTAAGGATAATCGAAGAATTCTTTGTAAATATTATATGATAGGGTTGCTTTACTTCTGTTTATGTTTTTTTTTAAGTTTTTTTTAGTAATTCTTTGCTTAAGTTCATATTTTTTTTCATTGAACGTAAATTTAGTATAAGGATTGGATCTAGATCTAGGACTTCTGGATAACAGAACTAGTGCTTTCTACAATTTCTACTGAGACGTTATAGTAGAGACGTTATAGTGAGACGTTATAATATACCCCACTATTTAAATGTGGCGCATCTTTGAAAATGGGTTTTTCTCTTATATTTAAAGTAATTTAGCTTCTCAATCTATTTCTGCAGCTAAATTTTATCAGGAAAAGGCTCTATTTTATTTAAAAACATGTGAAAATCCCAATTTCAAACCTGCCCCCATATTCAAAAGTGTCCTACTTCCCCCTAGGTTCTATTAAAATATATTTTAAGTGCAAAAATGCATACAGATATCTATGTATGCAATATACACACATCATAACCCTCCGATAACTAGGTAAACCTCGTACTACAAAATAGGGAGGAATAAAGAAAAAAACTGTGTAAATCCCTAAAAATATGGAACAAATAACATCTCTCAATTTCATTTTCTCATTTCATCTCTTCGGCAATCTCTTTTTACTGAAAGTAGAAATTTATTCAAGAGATAAATTTATTGGTGGCAAAAATCCAGCAGATAATTTTCTAACTGAGAAGAGAAAATTGAGCAGATCCAGGGAAAAATCCCTGTACTTAGCATTCAGAAATTGTGGAGAAAAGTGAGATGAGATAAAATGATGCAAATCATGCATGATTCCTATCGATTTTCACGCTATGATTTTCCAATCAGAGTCGTGTTTGAGAGGTATTTTTATTCATAAATTGTCGCTCTAATGTTAGAATTTTACCTCAGATCAAATAGTATTATACTTTTCGTATATCAATTTAATGAATCTTGTGTAATAGAGAGAGAGATGAGGCATCCCAGTTCTGCGAGATGCTCGAACTTGTCGAACTTTCGATGTTGTTCTTTAAAAGTTATGTCACATTGATTTTTTGGATTATTAAACTTATTTAGAGGTTCAATTGTCATGGAACGATATAGAGCATTTCTAAGAGTTTCTTTGTACGTCCGAGATTTGCCACACACTACGTAAAAGCTAAAATGTTACACAAACAAAATTAACTTCTGCAAATTCATTATCGATTTAACTAGTTTAGGAGTACCTTAAATGTAGGGGGAAGTGGGGCACCTTTGAAATTGAGATTTTTCACCTATTTTAAAATAAAATTGAGCATCATCGTGATATAATTTAATTGTACTAACAGATTGTAAAGCAAAATTATATCACGATAAGGCTCAATTTTATTTAAAAATAAGTGAAAAATTCCAATTTCAAAGGTACCCCACTTTTAAAGGTCTCCCACTTCCCCCTACTTAGACTTCAACAACCTGTCAAATAAATCCGAACTGGTTTCAATTGGTAAAGAAACATATTTTACAGGACACCTTCAACCTTTCTACTAGGAAAGGTTACTACTTTGCAAAGCATCAGATCCGCAAATTTATTAAGAAATAACGTTCCTTAGAGCTGACAACAAAAATTTTTAATTTTCGAAAATCCAGTTTGCAAAACCAAGAAAATATATTTTGACGTCTTGATAATTCGACAATGGGTACGCTTGCTACCGGAGTTTAACTGTTCAAAAGTATCTCTGTTAAAAGGTAAATGATATTTAATTTGCAAAACAGGTCGTAGATTTCGAATTTTCTAACAAAGGGAAATTTGTAAAATACCCAGGAACGAAAGAGTTTCCTGTTCGAAAAGCCGCGACGGTGGTGGCCTCCCAAATTGTTCGGAGCGCGGTGGAATTTTGTTGAGTTTTAAAATGAATTTTTAATGTAACAGGACCCAGCGAGCACCAAATGCTAACCTATTTCAATTCAGCTAAATTCTGCTAACCTTAGACGAAAATTCGCGAATCAGTGTCATTTGGTTAGCACTTTTTGTTCGGCGACTTTTGATCGGTCACCAAATTTTTGCTGACCAATTCTGCAAAAATATGCTGAAACTGCTATCTTTTTCAGCTAAGTGTGCTCGCTGGAAAGTCACTGTTTTGCTGTCTCACATAACAAAGTGAAGTTTACCACTCAAAAGGTTTCGAAATTCAAACAGAAAATACATCGGCAACCACGCGTACGAAATGAGAATTACATATGCCTTTCTTTTGGTTTTTGAAATCGATCTTCGAATTTTTCAAAATCCGGTTATAATTCGACAGAATGAATGTAAGCACAAGTAGAGTTTGTTTCTCCAATAGTGTCTTGGATAAAAGGTAAATGGAATTCTATTTGCACAAAAAGTCGTTGATGTTCGAAGAATTCATATTCAATTTCGAATTTTCATACTAAATTTTCGAACAAGGTGGGGAAAATTAAAAAATATCACACTAAAAAGCTGACAAGAGAGTTACTGAGCCTAAACACAAGTAGATTTTGATTCTCCAATAGTGTCTTGGATAAAAGGTAAATGGAACTTTATTTGCACAAAAAGTCGTTGATGATCGAAGAATTCAAATTCAATTTCGAATTTTCTTACTAAATTTTCGAACAAGGTGGGGAAAATTTATCAAATATCACACTAAAAAGCTGGTAAAAGAGTTTTTCAGTGATTATGGAGTGATTAAATAATGGGACAAGAACAGTAATCATCGCTGTTCTGTTTTTCTCCTCACAACAATGTGAAGACCGTCATATTTTGACACTTGAGCACTTCGAAATTCGAACAGGCTGTATTTCAGCCACCTGGTGGAATTATTAAAATGTAAGAAAGTCTCTTTTTTGGATCTTCACATAGATTTTCGAATTTTTCAAGATCTACTTCTGTAGGGAAAGACTCTGTCAGTGACTATGGAGTGATTAAGTAATGGGACAAAAACTTTAAGAGTTTTTCTTCTGTGTTTTTCTCGCAAAAATGTGAAAACCAACACATTTTGACATTTCAACACTTCGAAATTCGAGCAGAATACACTTCAGCCACCTTGTAGAATTATCAAGAAATAAGAATGTCTCTTTATCGGCTTTTCAAATAGATCTTCGAATTTTTCAAACTGTACTTGTGAATGATGAGAATGTGGCTCACTTGATTTCTTTGTAGAGTTTCGAAACATCTTCACGGTCTTCACTATTTTATGAAGACAATGAAAGCAACAAAGTTCGGAGTATAATTGATTATAATCCACCACAAAATCATTAAGCAACGGTTTTAACAGCCTAAAAAATATTTTACAAAATTTCATAACTTTCATCGAAAATTTCGATTATTCGAAATATCGTTTAAATTTTCTAATATCAAAGACGTATTATTTTTCAAGATAGTCCAGATACTTTTAAATTCACTTTTTACTATTCTCAACAAGCGGATTATATGCAATACTCTCTTCTCTATGTGGAGTTCGAGCAATAAGCGGACAAACGATGGGGAAACAAGGAGGCAATTTAAAATCATAAGCCGCCACAGGAGGACATACAGAGGAAGAAGAATGGAGATATTTGAATTCATATCCTGAAAAATCGTTCCGCCGGATTTTGCATCATTCAACACCCCCTCAGTTTGCAAAAAAAAATGAATTCACACTGTATTTCGATGTGTTTTACATCCATTTCACCGCCTGATAAATATTCAAAGTTTACGTAACATTAGCCAGAGAATATTTGACATATGCGGACGATAAAGGAAGATATATGCGAAAGGATATTCACAGCATTTTGTGGGCCATCTCTCTGCACCCACTCTTTCTAGCTTTCCTTTTTCCAACAAAATATTTTGAAGAAGGGAATTTTTGGTTTTCTCAAATCCATTCAATTCAATCACTGACAAAAGATTTCCACAGACAATTTCTTCCACAATATTTTCCAAAAGATAGCTCTCTAGTGAAATTGCAATAATTGTGCCATCAGCCAGTTGGGGGTTATTTAAAGTGACTCAAGCAGTGACCTAAATTGCCTAAAGAGTAAACGACATCTTTTCCACCCTCATTCACAAGTAAACACTCACTCCAACTCCGTCCAAAACCACGCAGAGACACGTGGCAGGAGTCACCCTCTTCCTGTAAATCTCTCCTGCCCACAAAAGTGACTAAATTGCCTTCTAATAATCGTATATGTTTCAGTTCTGCAGCAGACAATCTCGTGTGTTCTACTTAATGGGTAACCTTTCACTTAGGTCCTTTACCACTTATACACTTTACCTAAGACCATCTCAGACAACAATTTAAATGTACACCACGCAATGACACCACAAAATACTCTTTCTTTTCACCCTTCTACCCCAAAAACAAAAGGTCCCAACTGGCAATAAGTCTTGGGAATTTCTTGGCAAGGGTTCATATACAGAATTGGAAAAACTCGTACCACACATTGGGAGTTTGTTTGATTTATGATCCATTTTATACCGTTCAGTGTCTCCCAAAAACACCCCAAAATTGTAATTAACCTCCTTGTTGTTTGTCATCTCCAGAGAGATAACATGAAAAGTCAATAGAGATGATTCTGAGAATAATCAATTATATGCTATTGCACTTAGTTTACTTAAAATAATTAAGATTAAAAACTTAGTGAAGAAATTATCATAAAATATTATCTTCATATTAACAAGTGTCAACAAGTATCATAATAAATCGAAGATCAGATAGAAAATAAAAAAAACTATTTTTGTTAAAATTGAAAAATACAATAATCATTTAAGACAAGGAAATTTGAAGATCGGTTTTAAAAGCCATAAGAAAAGTAAATTTGATTTCTTGTTAAATCCTAGAGTAGGATCATAACATGATGAAACTGATCTTGTCTACACAGTAAAGAATTTTTGGCTGCTTTACCGTGATTTTCATTGTAAATTTTACATTAAACATGTAATCGTGTGTACTAATACAGATTTGTATAATTTGTACACATTTTGTCTGAAAACTGTGTAATTTGTACACCTTTTATTTCAAAACTGTGTAATTTTACACGAAATATGTAAGAAAATATACAAAACTGTGTAATCATTCCCAGTAGATTACACGGTTTACAATTACATAAAATTTAAATTACACATTTTCAGATTACACGTTTTGTTGAAATACATAATTTGTGTAACTTTACAAGAATAAATGTGGTAAAAAAGCAAACCAACGATTATCCTTGTATTTTTTTTTTACTGTGTAGGGTTCTCATGCTATTTTTTTGCTTGATTCTAATGTTTGTAGAAAATTATTTATTATTACAATTTCAATTTGCTTTCTGGTCCGTAATTTAGACAAAACCATTTTGTCGTTTTTTAATACGCAGATAACTGTATAATCACATTTTTAAGAATTTAATAAGAAGATATATCGAGAACTAAAACTGTGTTGCACAATCTCTTTCAAACGAAAAACGAGCAAAATTGAGAACGCCTTCATAATTTCTAAAAAATTTACTTATTCTTTACGTATTTAAACAAGTCAGAGTATATTCTTACCTTTTAAGTTTAAATTTAAAAAAAAAAAAACCATACCATATTTAATTCAAACAAGAGGACACAAAGGGCTCTTGGGGACACAAAGGGCTATTTTGAGTCTAGTTGTCCAACGTTAGTCGGAAAGCCCCAACAATCTACAATTTAATTTAAACAAAGAATCGTACCAAGAACTTTTGGAGTAGCAAAACTTTTACTTTCAATAAAGACTGAGAAACCTCAAATTACTATATCTTATGAGATTTACATCTCCTTTTACGTATTCTCAGTTGAATATTAAATAATAATTTAAGTTTCAAATATGAAAAAACCAAAAGCCAAAAAAACACCTTTTAAAATTTAATAAAAGTAATTTTAAAATTTTATCATTTTTATTTTTGTATTCATCAAAATAGAATATTACTCATTTTTATAACCTAGATACAGAGATAAGCTAATCAACATCTCTGATCGATTTATATACATTAAAACCGAAACCATTATTCACACATAAGGTAAGGGCGTAAATTGGAATTATTCCTAATTCGAAAATTTTGACTTTCTCTTGTTCTTTTAGAGAGCTAAAAGGGAGAAAAACACGAAGAAGTACCCTTGATTCTTATAAAATCTTCAGACTAAATGTTTAGCTCAGTTTCCAAAGGTTCCGGAATCTTAAATAATAAACAATTTTAATAGTTTTTCGAAATCTAATGGATTATTTGCCCTCATATCCAATCCAAGTCAAAATTTTCCCAAAAATCTTACCCAATGAGAATTTAGTGAAGTTTATCCGTATGACTAAACCTTGTGTGGAGCCCGTAGATTTTTTTCCGTACAGATTCGAAAGTATGTCAAACGAACTGACCTAAAAACTTCTTCAAAGTTTAAAAATTTAAACCGACAACTAACACAAAAGTGAAAAGTTCATGAAAAGGACATTTATTGTAATGAAATTGAAATTCAAACATTCCTCCATTCTGAAATTCCACAAAATAAATAAAAATTCACATTTTATAACAAACGTTTACGAAATGTTTTTGACGTTATTTATTATTGAAGTGTTAAGAATATTAAAAATTTGAAATAGAAGAGCAGCCAGCGCTAAGCCGGCGAATATGTGAACTTGCAATTTAGATTTCCGCTCGATTTCCGAATATTTAGTTTTGGCCTGGCTTTGGACTGGATTTGTCTCTTCGAAAGTTTAATATTGGAATAGAGTCAATGTAGGGCATGCACCTTTTCGTGGTCTTCTTTTCTTTTTGATCACGAAGGATCATGAAAAAATCTCAAAACTTCGAATTAGAAGTGATTCCGAAAAACCCCTTAAATAAATTGTTATCAATTGTTGATAAATCGATTGTTTTAACTGAATGTTAGTTTCAAAAAGAAATTTAAGCAAATTTCTGTGCAAAAATTTATCAATTACACCACTAAAAACGAACAAACTGTAGAATTAAATGCAGAATAATCTATCGCTAATCATATTGTCATCATATTTTTTCACGGACCCCAGGGGAGTTGCTCCCAAATGACAAAATCACATTCCACGGATGTTTTCTTGTCTCTTACGGGGGTTGCACCCAGAAAATACACGAGAATTATCCTCTCTGAAGAGAATAAGATGAGAGACAATAAAATTTAACGACCTGCAAATTGAACACGATATTAAATTCTCAAACCTTCTCCTTCTTTTCTATACAGCTTTTACCATTTTTTGCTCCCCTTTTTTGCCACAGCACATACACAAAATCCCGTGGGATGGAGGGTCTTTCACATCGGTCCCACCCATTTAGATGGATTTAAAGGGGGTAAAAGGGGTTGAAAATTAAACGACTTGAGAAGCTAAAATGCCACTGTTTTCCACTCAAAAATTCATTCACGGGAAATCCTCGAAAATATTCTCCGCGCAAAAGTGGAGAGGGGTGTCTTTTTCACAGCTGAAAATCCAATTAAATTTCAAAGAAGAGAATTATGAGTTAAAACCACAGAGATGATTCTTTTTGTGGGAAACCAACTTGATAAAAAAGCATGGGTGGTGAATATCCTTTTGAAAATAAATTGTTACTATTTAAAAGTATCAACTATAATTCGATGGATTTGTACATCTTCTCATCCCTCCAAGATCTTTTGCATTTTCCATTGTCTTTTCAATTTTCCCCACAAATTTTCCCACTCAACATATTGAATGGGAGGGGATGGGAGTGTGGAAAAGTGAAAGAAAAATATCCCAGAGGCAATTTTTCTCCTAGATCATCGTACTTTTGCTAAAGCATCACCCCTCAAATTCAATGGATTTTTTTTTCTTCTCTGTATCCTCTATCCACTGTGAGAAGGAGGCTCAGGTGTTAGCATAATTTGCACTTTAACATGTTGTGTATGTTGTACAACAAGCAAAAGAGGAAGGAAAACCACCCCCTGAAAAATCATTCAAACAGCTGAACACCAAGTTGAAAACAGCCAGGAAAATCCTCAGACGGATTCTTTGCGCCAATTTCCAAAGCACAACCCTCACTAACAAAATGCCACCGACCCCACTTTAGCTGGGATTTTGTTTTCACTTGAGATTAATGTGATTATTATAGATTAGTTCTGTGAATCTCCATGTTCATCGCCTATTTCATGGATGATGGGGAAAATCCACATCCATGGATAAATTCATCACTCGAATTGAGGGGGATACATGGGCTAATCACATACATATTTGCAATACAAATGACACCCAAATTTACCAAATCATCTTCCGGCAGAGGAAAAGAAGAGACCATATCAATTTAATTATTTGGTGAGGGTGTAAAAAAGTACACCAAAGACTTTCTCAATTTCATGCTGGAGATTTATTTTTTCAATTTAAACCATGCTTGTCACTTTCTGGGTATTTAAATATACTGTCTAGTCTAGTGTTATATATGCTCGAATTGAGCACAGACATATTCAGCTTTCTGCAAATGTTTGGTTAAATAAAATGATAAATGTCTAATCACTAGAAATCCGAAAAAGTTAAAATAACATTCCGGAAATGTTAGTTTTACCCTGCAGTATTGATCAGAAAACGGTGTAAATATTACCCTTTTTAGGTGTATTAGGGGTTAAAGTTACCCTTTTTCATGTTAATTTTACCCTTAAAAAGGTGTAAAATTAACATTAAAAAATGTTGATATATTTTTACACCTAAAAAGTGTTAAAATTATGAGGAAAAAAAGTTAAGCACCCCCATTTTTTTCTCAGTGATATATTCATTATAAGGCTTGATTTTATCCTTTTCATATACAAAAAAAAATCTGACTTACGTAAAGAAAGAGGGTCTTTGAATATTCGAAGCTGATATCTCAGTCCGTTTAACTTATTACAACAGTTAAAAAGCTGCCAAAAGGATAATCAGAAATTGAACAACAAATCCCAAGTAGTAAAAAAATTACAATAGTGTTATTCTTATTAAATGGTTATAATAATTAATTTGGAAACTCGCGCGTTATATACTTTTGAAGAGGTATGACTTCCTCGTTATAATGATATGAACTTAGTCTCACTACTAAACCTTTTTACGACACCCCTCGCGAAGGCGTAGCTTACAATGTAACACTAGGAAATTAAGAACACTCTTAGTAGAAATCGGAACCGCTCCGAAACACATCTATAATATCACTTTAAATATCGAAAAGAGAGGTTTAAGCAATGAATAGAAGCTAGTCCAGACATAAATATCTTTAAAGAAGTGTCAATAAAAAATCTACCGGAAAATGTCACTAACATTATTCTTAATAATATTTAAAGTTAATGAAATCCTGCATTATATTGGAAAATTTAAATATTTCGAGTGGCAGACTTGTGAGAGGTAATTTTATAGTCATAACGTAGTAATTTTATTATTCATTTATAAATGAATTACTCTTAAGTTGATTATTTGGATCTCAATAGGTAATAGATGGTTTAGAAGAACGCTGAAGATCCTGGAAAATCCAGTAAAGGCCAAGGGGCTCTTTTACACGATTATATTAAGGGCTTCCGCCATTACCGGTTCTCTAACGTTTCTCTAACGTTTATTCCAAATTGGCATGAAATTAGCGCGCAGCTAGTAATTGTGTAGTAGGGGGAAGTGGGGCACCTTTAAATTGGGGTACGCCTGAAAATGAATTTTTCTATCCTATTTAGTTCCACAGTGGGTTTATAAAGCAAAATAATATCACGGTAAGATCCAGCTCCGTTTGAAAATAGGACAAAAAAAGCCCATATTTGAAGCTGCCCCACTTCCCCCTATATTAGCGAGAGAAATATAAATATATGAGATGCTCAGAGCAGAAGTGAACTGTTTTAATAGGGAAATGCATACAAAGGAGACGACTTCTGCTTTGAGCGTCTCATATAGTGATAACCACAAATGCAAAAACTTAAGTTCTATTGACGTAGGTCTTATCTTGAGAAAATTACGTCAATTAAGTCTAAGAAAAACATCTGCAAAACCTACGTTTTCTTTTTCATCAGTTCTGTCGGAATTTTCAGGTAAAATTAACGTAATCCCAACGTGCGAATAACATTTTCAGGGTATTATTTGTGCACTTTAATAAAATTTTGCTACTTGGGTTGTCAGAGATGTTCTAGGGAAAAACGATTGTTTGTCTTATTAAAATTTAATCAAAAGAATGTTATTTTCAAATTTGAAATTGTTTTTCTTCTTACATTTTATGTGGAAAAACACCCTTATGACAAAATTTTACCAAAGTCCATTAAACCGCCGGTTTGACAAACCTTTTTTCATAATCTGTATAGAAAGATATCCTTTCGAAAAACATTTTAAAAATATATTCTTAAACTTAATTGCTTAATACAGTCAATATATTTTTATAGATTCAAAAGAATGGGAAAATAGTTTTTTGTTATTGATTCGAAAATTTCTTGTCCTTTTTAAAGGGTTAATCGAATCTTTATTCTATTAATAAACATGGTGTGAGTTTATTCAATATTTAATTTTATTATAATTACTTCATAATTTAAAATTAATTTATAAAATATATTCAACTAACTTTTACACCCTATTAATTTCGTATGAATACCTAACCGTTTGCAAACCCTTATACCCAAAATCTTCCAATTCATTTACTCGGTAAATCCATTTTGATTAGACTAACCAAAATGTTCGTGTCAATGCAATCACCTTTTTCTCCCGATTAGCAATTCAAAAAGTGATGAAATAATTGAAAATACTGCTGGTTGAATATGCAGAAAATTAAATTGTAAGCTGAAAATAGATCTGGTGGTTGGTTTCGAGGACGAGAAAATAATGATTTCAAGTCTGCAATGGGTATATGACCAGATGACAAGAGCAGATTTGCCACTCACGGTGGATTTTTAATGAAAACTGACCGCATTATGTCGCATTTGGAGGAGAGCTCTTTCAACCGCATACACCAGCAACTCTCGCAAATGGACAAAATTATTTGGTTTACCCACTCTGTTATTTTTTTGTTGACCCCAACAGCAATGTAATCATTTTTAACTTACATGGCAATTGAAGGATTTTTTTTTTCCAAAGGCTCGAAAAGTAATGCTATACTGTGAGTTTTCCATCAGTCACTTTTCTAATGTCCCATTCAGATCTCTTGCAAAATTCCTCCTCATCAACTTTGTCACTCAAATACAATAATAGCATTTATAGCATGTGTGTGAAGATTTGTAATTAACTCTAAATATCCGGAAAATGTTTATGGGGCGTGATTTGGTTGTTTTGTCATGTGAATTAATACAATTATGTGGGTATGAGAGGGAGAAGGTATATGTTCTATGTAACTCTTTCTACTTAATGTTAAAATGCTCATGTGGGTGGTGAAAAGGTAATTGAGCATGTAACAGCAAAACCCAACATGTCATTTTGGCTTTCAAATGGGTTTTAGTTTAATTGCCCAAGTGACGAATATATTCACTAATTGAAGAGTATTTTGAACTAACTCCTGTATCTCCTGGAACTGTGCAAGAGGGGACTGTAATATCTGTTATATATTTGACATTTGGTTTTAACTTAAAACCATAAGTTTATTATTGACTAGCTGGGTCGAACAAAGTGTAGTAAGATTTATTATATGAATATATCGTTCATTATAGAATATACAAATGCACAAGTCTAGCCATAAGTTTATTGTAGGTGAAACGCCTCTTAAAATTTATACTTCGCTTTCTTTGCTTTAAAACTGAATGAATAAAGTAAAGAAAAATAGAGTAAAACAGGAGAAGTCAAACCTTTTTCACCTAAAGTAACCTTGCGCCTAGAGTTATGCCCTAGACATACTTACGACTTAAGCCGAGAGATGGCTTAATGTAAATCATAATTAAAATAATAATTTGACTAAATTTCCATGAGTTCCTTACTAACTAAGTCGTTTCTCGGCTTAAACCGAGAGAAAGATTAGTCTAAAACTGATGGAAATGTAATGCGATCATTATTTTGATTATAATTATGTTAAGCCGTCTCTCGGCTAAAGTCGTAAGTGTGTCTAGGGTATTAGGCCCACGAAGCTCCAAATGATCGATATAAAGAAAGATTATGTCATATTTTTCTTATCATTTTGCTCTCAAAAAAACTTAAGTCTAAAAACTAATACGGGCTTCAGACCTAAGGCTTAGCCATAAGGCTTAACTTCTTTAATTTCTTGTCAGTCGAAAATTTTGGAAATATTTTAAATTAGAAATGGACTATTAAGAGGAATTAACCTATTTGAATCAGAATAACAAATTAAATTGGTTACTATTTAGGATTTTGAGACCTTCGGAAACTAGGCTAAACCTCTGGTCTGAACACGGTCTAAGACTCGAATTGTTGTTCTGCCCATTACCCAAAGATTGAAACAAGAAATAGAGGACCAAATGTTGCGTAAGATGGAGTAATACGGAGTTATGTCTCTTTTGGAATTTTGAGATTTTCCCACTGTTTCAGGTGGTCAAAGAGAAAGAGAAAGCCACGGTGAAGTGCAAGACTTATTCGAGAGTACTTCACGTTGCTTTTTCCCTTTGCCGTCAAACACTGTTAGGAAATCTCAAAATTTTAAATTAGACACTATTCCAAATTATCCCATCTTACCCTATCTTGCAGTGGCTTCATAGTATACCCCAGTAGTAAGATTGCACTATACATAAGAAATTAAGTTACAAAAAGGTGATTCCTTAAGGAAATGATTTATAAAGTCTAGCTAGCGTACTGCACTATTTGACATTTAATATTACTTCATTTGAACTTGGCATAAATACGTCGAAAATGTCCAAAAAGAAAGCCTTTTGAAGGTTTTATTTAGAGGACTTACCGAGTAGATGCGGGTTTTTTTGGCTTCCCAGGATGACTTTGCCCTCCCCTAGTTTTCATGAGCTTTTCTTTAATTTTAGGACTTAAGTATGGTCTTTACCGATTGGATATACTAGATAGGATCAGAGAAAACCATCCTTAAGTCTTAAAATTAAAGAAAAGCTTACGAACAGCAGGGTGGAAAAAACACCCCCGGTGGCCAGTCGCCTGCATCTACGGTATTAAATACCGTAAATTAGTAAATTGTTTTGTTAAGAAATTAACGAACTTAAATTAGGGAAAACTGGAGAAGTAGTGAACACCTTTGAAAGGTGCGAATTTCAAACTAACTTTGCCTTATTAGTTTCTTTTAGGTTTTAGCTATCTAAAAATATACAACACAATTCCTTAATAATTTAATGTTTCAAAAGAGTACATTTTCAAAAACAAAATATGCATGAAACTACCCCAAACTCCCCTCGTAAATAAGTTAATTGCTACTCTAAAACATATGAAAATTAATTTTTAATTTTCTATCTCATAAATAAAGTTTATGGAAAATATTATTTCTAAACAACTTGGACTATGTTATCCATTTCTTCAGTAGCCATGCCTCCCTATCTATAAACCGGTGGCAGCCAAAATCCCGAAAGAGTCATAATCCGAAAGACTAAAATCCTTTAGGGAGAATAATGTATGGAAAAACTCCCAAAATACAGAAAATTTCCCTTTGTTTCCACCAAGCGCGGATGCAATCACAAGAGTAACAAAGTACAAGAAACAAAACAAGAGTAGCAAAAGGCCAAAATCCCGAAATGACCAAAAACTGGAGACCAAAATTTTGAAAGCCAAATCCCAAAAAACCAAATTCTCAAAGGAACAAAAATCTTTCGATTCGAAATCTTGAATTGATCGAGTATCAATTCAAGATTTCGGCTGTGATCGAGTATCAATTCAAGATTTCGGCTCGAAAGATTCTTGTTCTTGTAGGATTTTGGCTTTCAAAATTTTGGTCTCCAGTTTTTGGTCATTGCGGGATTTTAGCATTTAGGATTTTCATTGGGACCCCTACATATAGATCCAAGGGCATGACGTTTCCTATGTTTTCCATATGTTTCTAGCGAGCCGAAAAAACTTTTGAGTTTATCAGCTGTTTTCAGTCATTGTAGAATGAATTAACAAAAAATATAAATACAGAATAAAAGCCAATTTAATATTGAATAGGCAACCAAAAACCCCAAATTGGCAACCTACGTAGTTTTGGAGATATATCGTAAAAAGTGTACGAAAACGGGGAAAAAATTTACACTAAAACCGGGTGCATTTTTCAGAGCTAATGTCTCCCCCCTGTATAGATCTCTACTTTAGTATTTTCATATCTCATGAAATAATCTCAGTGTTTACAACTACTCCAGTTTCCCCTATGTGACTAAATGTGAGGTCTGATGAGGGTATAAGAGCCATTATAGATATAGGGATTAACCTAAATTTGTTAAGAAACTTGCAAACGCAGCAATGAATATACTCCAATATGTCTTCATATCTGTAATGACCTTTTAGCATATGAGGTTTAACTTATTTTAGTAAAAATCATTCGCACGTGCAAGAATTTCAGAAAGAAGTTTATCCAATCCAATTTCAAAATTTGACATTGTACTTTCATTTAAATCCACTAACTGAGAAACTCTAAGATATGTATGATGTTATCATTGAAAATCAAGACTTTGATAGGTGATTTCTCATAGAGAAATAAATCTCTATATCATGATGGACAAGAAGAGTAATCCTGCCTTTTCCTAATCACATTTTCCGACACCCAATCACCCAGGAAAACCATCATCAGACGTCTCATGTCGCAAAAAGGCGATTTGTGGGTGAGACGGTGGAAAATTGTGGAAAGTCATGGTGTTGAAGCGAGGATTAAAATCAAATTGTCCAGCAGGGCATCAAAATCATTCATTGGGGACGGTAGACATACATATATACACTATTTTGACTACCCAGGGAAGTAATGCATTGTTAAGTATGACAAATTTAGCATAAAACGTGTGATTTGCAGACACACCAACTATTTCATGTATTTTGGACTTGTTGGAAGTGTACACCAGATGTTTCTCGCAATCTCATCCCCTTTTGCACATTCCCCACAGGCATTGTCCCATTGACACTCACTCAAAACCAAGCTATGCTCCATGCACCCCAAACATACCCCAACTACCAAAAGTTACCCATTGAGGCATTTTGCGACATAATGTTTGATCATTGAGCCATCATTTCTCCATCAATCTGCAAAAAGCCAACCACACAGAGGCCATGGACACCCGATATATTTTGGGTGTCCGCACAGTTTCGTCTGACCAAAAAAAGCATTGTTTAAATTTGTTAATCCCAGCCCTAGAATGTGATTTAAGGGTCATACAAAATCACTCGATTTATTAATTTTTGCCAGAGAGTGGAAAATTTGAGAAAAATGATGTCAAATGCAGTTAAAACCACCAAATGTGGCCTGACTTGGTGAAAAACATATTCAAAAAATATTGACTTTTTATTGCAACATTCACAGAAAGAGTCGATGAAAAATTGTCATAACAAACTTTACGCACGTGCCACTACAGAGTGTTCCAAGGATAATTAAATATTTTTCTTTGGTGATATTTTTTGTCAAGAGGTACAAGCTCCTTCAAGCAGGATGGTGCTTTGATAAAGTGGGCCATAACCCAAATTATTGTCAACTGATGAAAATGTTCTTTAACATTTTACCCCCTTTGGCAGTGGCACCCTATGAGGAAACACTGACGAGAAGGGTTGTTAGTAATTAATTTATTGTACTGAATGTGTATTCAGACGATGGACTAATTTATCAATTTAATTTCTACCAAAAGTTACATTGGAGAAATTTAAGGATAAAGGTTTATTGAAATAGAAGAAATTTAAATTGAATACTACTGAAAGTTTGACAAAATTTATTGGGTTTCACAAAATTCAAAATTCACTGAAAGCTTACTATTAAGTTCAAAAAAATTTAAGCTGATTTATAACAATTAAACGTAAAATTGGATGACGAAGGAATAGTTCAAACGGTTCAAACCGTTCAAACTATGATACTCGAAGATTTTAGGATTAAGGATTCAAGGTTCGTTACATTAATTTTCTTTACCTGATCCATTATCCCCAAATTTTATAGGGTAAATATTCTTATTTAAACTTTATTTAAACTTATTTAAACTAAATATATATTTAGTTTGAAGCAGTTGAATCTATCAGAAGTTTTATTTCAAAAATATTTGTTAAAAAAATTTAAAAACAAAAATATGTTTTTAATGAGGAGTTCAAGAGTGATAATTCCAGGGGCCTATCAAGCCTAATAAAAAGTGAAGCTATTTTTCACTTTTCCTTTTAAAAATTTTGCAGCTATTGCACCGCGACTTAAACAAATTTGCTTGTAGTTCTTGTATAATTTTGGCGAACATTATGAAATATGTATTTTTAGATAGCTTTTAATGCACAATTTCGAAATATATCAGACTCTTAAGTCAATTCTCTTTAGGATAAAACTTGCCAATAGACTTCAGTGCCTCTATACAAAAACGTATATGAAAAAATCAAATGTCGAGAGGCCCCTGGATAATTCAATAAAATTAATTAGTTGTTTTGTGAATTTAAACATATTTTTTGAAATATTTTATCATATTTTGTATAAAAAATCCAAAAAATAGTCACATGACTAAATAACTTTAGTAACATGCTGGAAAATGTCTTAAAAGCTATAATTTTCAATTTTAAAAAATTACCTTGGTAATGAAAAACAATCTTTTAAAATATTATTAACGAAATATTAATAATCGCAAATATTATTTACGATAACGTATGAAGACGGCGGCAGACGCTGATGTATCAAAGAAAATGAATTCATTTTTAGTATTTTTTGATTAAAAAAAATACTACCTACATTTTATTAATGAATACATCATAAATTGTAGTTTTTCTAAACTTTTAATAAAATAAAGTTTCCTTTTTATAGGTTTAGTTAGAGAGGTTAGGGTAAATGTGCCAAATTTCGGCATAGTTGCATATAAACACCGAAGTCCTAAGTTTGAAATGCAATATTTTTAATTCATATTGATATTTTTTGTTACTTCCTTTTCTGGAAGGTTGTGTGTAACCTTAAAACTAGTTTATCATCTTTGTTTTCTTTAAATCACTTCCTAAAATATTGAAAAATTAATTGCTTTGGGTAGTATTCCGGCCACTTTGAGTGAAATACCGGCCACCTTTTTTCTGACCACCTTTTGTGACGCAACGGATAGAAAATTTCAAAACGTCAAACGGAACGAGTTTAATATTTAGTTTAATACGTTTATATGACCCACAAGTCCTGAGATCTTCCGTGTAATTTGTCCTAAAGACCTGAAGTGTAGCATCTCAAATTTACGCGCAAATTCCCGTAGCAATTTGCCCTTCTTGAACTCTTCCAATGCCTTTTCCAGATTGTCTTTTTCATAGAAGCGATGGTTTTTTCACTGGACATTGTAGAACTCAGAAATTGAAAAAAAACACAAAATGAATAAAAAATTTAGGAAAGCAAAAGATGTTGCCGGAATAGGCAACACCACCTCACCGGAGCGACGCTCACAAAGTATCTACTTTTTTACGCGAAATACAGGATTCAGGTGGGAAATTTCATTCGAAATTTAAAGATTGATTCACTATTAACACAAACAAACAATTTTTAATGAAAACTAATCAATTTTCATGAAAAACACCAAAGGAAAACCTTTTGCACTTCACCACAAATCGTAAGACTGCTAGAAACACAATCGATCTGTCACATTTTTTGTAAGACTCTTTCCACACTGAGTTTTTACAACGCAATTTAAATTGAAATTATACCTAAAATTTAACGGTCTTTGTGTTAATAATCCTAAAATGAATAAATATTTAAAAGCAAAATGAATTCATTAACTATTCGAAGATAACATACATAATTTTAATTAATTTATTTCCGTGGCCGAAATTACACTCAAAGTGGCCGAAATTAGAAGCAGGCCGAAATTTGTCATACTTCCCCTTATGTATAGAGTAAGTGTGCCAAATTTCGGCATAGTTGCATGCAAGCGCCGAAGTCTCAAGTTGGAAATGTAATATTTTTAATAGAAATTGATTTTTTTATTCCTTCTTTTTAATGAGTGTTGCTTAGAACCTTGTAGACAGTTTATCGTCTTTATTTACTCCAAAATCATTTTTAATACATTTTCAAATGATTAAAATGTAGTCATAGCTTTCGTGCCCTATTTCGGTCACCTTTATTCTCATAGTTCCTTGCCTTTCAGGAATTCTTCCAATGCCTTTTTCACGTCATCTAGTTTGTCGAAGCTACATTTTTTGTTATTCTTTTGCATTGTATAATCTCTAGAGTATGTAAAAACTAAAAATTCATAGAAATTCGAGGAACAAAAAGGTGGCCGAAATTGCAAGCTGGTCGGAATTTGGCACACTTACCCTACTATTATTTGAAAAGTCAAAACTAAAAGATTTAGTTTTAGCCATATTTTAATTTTCTTTCTGGTTCTTAACGTATCCAGCGAGGCAATTCCACATTTTTGGACTAGAAATATCTAAGTTCAAGGCATTAATACAGTTGGTGATTGTCCACAAAATTAGGATTTTTATCAATTATAAATAGTCCAAAAAATTGTTTTTCCAAGAGTATCCATTTCCAAGGGTACTAAAGAATCCCAAAAGATGCGAAAGAGTTAAGCACAATTGCAAATCACATGTTAACGTATAGTATTCAAAGTGTACTGTACACTTGCAGTGTCCATGTTGTATAAAATTTGATATGCTTTTTGCGATAAATCACATACCGTACAAAATTTGAATAGGGCTTATTAAAAGAGTTAAGTGCGGGAAGTCAAGAGTTAAGACACCAACATAAATTTGAAAGTTAACAAACTATAACCCCATCTGATAATAATTCATCTTATTTAGTTTTTGCTGAAACTTTCCATAAGTTTTCATTAGAATTTCTCCCTAAAGTCCCAACATCCCACAACACTGTTGCACCTCTTGTTGCGAACTTGTTCGTCTCTCTGGCCAACCACGCAATTACAATCATTTAAGGGGTTGTTACACTCATCGCAAGTTGATGGCATTAGGCAAAAGGGGTGAGTGGGTGAAAGTTACACAATATGCTGTCGTTTCTGATCATTTTGCACAACCCTCACCTCTTTTAGGCAATTGGTACATCGCGATGAATATCCGAGACGACACTTTGTTTGCATTTCGAGAGCGCATTTTCCCAGAGTGTCTCTCATTCACCAGTCTAGTTAGTGCGCCTTTTGGGGTAATTCTACACACCTAATTTATGGACGACGATAAAATGAGATGAGATTTCAGTGTTTTCAACTCCCCTTCCGCTCTATCTCTCACCCAATTGGGTTCCCCATACTTTCCGGGGATAACTTTGAATGAGTTTAAATAAATGAGACAAGAGCTGTTATACTCTGCCACTGTTCGCTATTCTGTGTGTCAGTTGTACTCAATTGCTCTTTGATTGTGATTGCCAGTGATATTTAGAGGGCCCTTTCCTAATACCCACATTGAATTCTCTGACTATTACTAAAGATTACACTTTTACCAAGTGCCTGATAGGCGTGTGTTGTATTTTGTGGTTTCAACAAAATTTATGACAAGGGCGCGAACATGTTGCCCTCTCCAACTACTAAAATTCTCCCTAAAATCTCAATCAATTTCCACATACAAACTTTTCATGCAATTAATCAGGCAATTTTAGTCAATATTGCACTTGCTGCCCTTTCGTGTTTAAACACTCAACTTCATAATAATTTTGGGAGGAAAATAGTTGATCTTTTATATAAATATTGCTAGCTAATAGTAAATGCTGAATCACCTTTTTCATCTACCACAATTATTCCCAAATGATACACTTTAATGATTTATTTGAGGACATATTGTGGTCCTTGCGGTATAATTGAAATTTCAATGTTAATAAATGGTCATAGTGGAAGAACTCTCTAACAAAATGTGTTCAAATGTGTTCAATTCAAAATAAATACATTTCTCTAAAGTACCTAATAAGTCTAAAGGGTTGAATCAACTTTACGGACGTTTCTTGCTCTGTGATGTAAAATTTTTTAAAAGAAATTATAGAGAAAGTTTATAGAGTAGGGTAAGTGTACCGAATTCCGGCCAGCTTGTAATTCCGGCCACTTTTTTTGTTCCTCGAATTTCCATGATTTTTTAGTTTTTGCATACTTACTAGACACTATACAATATACTAGACATTATACAATGCAAAAAATAGCAAAAAATGTAGCTTCGACAAACGAGATGATGTGAAAAAGACATTGGGAGAATTCCCGAAGGGCGAACTATGAAAATGAAGGTGGCCGAAATAGACCATCAAAGCCATGTCTACATTTTTATTCATTTTAAAATGCATTAAGAATGATTTTAGGGATAATAAAGACGACAAACTGTCTACAAGATTCTAAGCAACATTCCTTAAGAAGAACGAATAAAAAATTCAATTTATATTAAAAATATTACATTTCAAACTTGGGACTATGGCGCTTGCATGCAACCATGCCGAAATTTGGTTCATTTACCCTAGTTTTCTTTTCTACACTTCGAACTCCAGCGAGATTTTTATATCCTCCAAGAATTCCACCTTTCGGGATCACTTTTCAACAAATCTCAATCAGATGATTTATGAAAAATAATGTTACACTGAATATCGGTCCGTCCCTTACCAGATCTAGAGGCCAAACAGTTAGAGATAATAACTTAGAACCATCAGAAGACCACCCCCTTAAAATTGACTTAATATGATCTTAATTTTACTGCCAAATGTAAATTATCTTTTAGAAAGCTAATGAAAATTTGCGATTCCATTTAAAGAAAATAGAAGATAATATTTTCCGACTTTTCCCACCATATCTAATCCATTCCCAAACTAGTATCCAAAGAGTGTGGTAAATTAATTTTACTCTTCCAACAGCATTTTAGTGACAATTTATACTCTTGTCCGAGATTTTGGATGAGAAAACATGTGTCCTTTTTTGGGGAGAAAACACTTTCCTGGGCATGTGTTAATATTTGTTGTAGGTGCAATGTGGATTGTTTGGTACCTTCTTGGGCAACATATGTCTTGATGTACGATGAATGGTTTATGAAAAACTTTCATCCCACCATCCTAGATAATACGTATTATATTGTCTTGTGTTTTTCCGCAACATGAGACAATTTCTACTTAGAGTGGGTGTTCAGTGGCTTGAAGATGACGAAAATTCCATTGGCGGGAGGGATGAGTTGAGTGCGTGATATGTTTCATAAAATGTACGCAGAAGAAAGTTTTTGGGTATATATCGAAACTCAAATCACCATCATCATCTTCTTTGACAAGATTAAACAGACAACACAAGATAATGCTCTAAGTAGCAACTTTTATGAATTTTCTCAAACTATACTACTTCCTAACCCCAATTCAGAATCCTCCCAGTTAAGTCAACATTTTTCTGCAATAGACTTCTGTGCTTCTTTACGTTTCTTTTTTTTTTCATCTCTGCAATGATTCACCAGATTTGTGACGATTTAAAGTGTGAAATGTGATGATTTTCCGAGGGAATTTCTCACTTAGGGTGAGCGTCAGCTGCTTCAATTGAATTAATCTCCCTTCCTCTGTTGTATCTTGTGGCACTTTGCAAGATGCCAAAATGGCAAGTTAAGAGTAATTTTACATCTACCAAATGAAAAAGAATGGTCTAGCAGAGTTCTAATAATGGCATTATTATAGGTAATTAGCTTGAGAACCTAACGGACCATATAAACTCAGGTTTAGCCAGAATCAAAGGATTTGATTAGAAAATTTACGCAAAGGACCTTCAATTGTTGAATCTAAACCCTCAGTATATCACATTTTGGGATAAATCTTTACCGCCAAATTTTACAAGTTAAATATTCTTGACGATCAGCCCGAAAAATCACAGAAAAAAGGGTGGCAAAGCATCCCAGGCTTTGCAAAATGCTCGAACTCGTGACTTAGATGTTATACCTCAAAAGTACTTTCGCATCATTTACCACTTACAAGTTCTCAACCGATTTGAATCGATTCATAAATCATTCAAAAGATCCTCCAAAATTGGTTCAAAAATAAAAGAATTGATTTTCGGACTAAAATTAGTTATCGGCTATGAACCAGTTCATTACCAGTTCAGAATCGATTGGAACCGGTTCAGTTTTATGGGAAATTCCAAGACCTTTCCAATAAGGCCAAACATAACGCCATTCGCTTGATAAATGAGCTCTCTAGTGTCTTTTTAACTTGTGCCCTTGAAAAATTCTTTTACCAATGGACAATAACGCGAAAAATTGGGTCAATTTTAGTTAAATTGACTACTTGATTGAGAGGTAGACTGTTCGCTAAATTATACAAATATCCTGTATTTGAAGCTAACATGAAAAGAAGAAAATGTTTGTTGGGTTGCAAACTGTGCAAATTTTGAAAATTTTTAGATACACTCAATCCCGGTATTATGCACATTTTCGGGAACGAAAAAAACGCGCGAAATGGCATTACGCATCGAGAAAATTTGCATACCCTGAGGGGCTTTCTTTTGAATAAATCGTCCTTAGAACGAATTTCGCGCGGAGTAAAAGTAGTTCAAACAAAAAGATACAACTGATTAATAGAAATACATTAACAAACAGTAGGGGAGACTGGGGCAAAAAGTCATACAAATTGAAAATTTCAAAATTCAATATCTTCCAAGTGAAGTGTCCTTAGACGAGGACGCCTTGCACGCGTTAATTTAATAAAACACTGGTTTAGGAGGGAAATTAAACTACTTTTATTGGGGAACTATTTAACCGCGTTTTTCTCACTTTATTGACTATGGCTGAATGACAATTTCCACCTCATGATCGATGATGACTGTTTCCCGCTATCAACCCGACTGCTCAACTTCTATTACAAATTTCATAGTGGATATGACACCAAGATAAAAGAGATAGCGGCTTAAAATATTTTCTATAGATGACCTCCATAGACCTTCTTCAAAGTCGTAAGTTTCTTAGAATTCGAACAAGGAATTCATAAAATAAAAAATATTGAAATTTTTAGCCCTATTTTTGAAATGTTTTCCTTACAACAGATATCAATTTTGACCTACTTATTTTACAAAATTGATGCACTAATAAATATTTCCTAAATGATTTGGATTCTTTGAATATTAAACCACTATCTGTTTTAAAATTTCACAAAGGTTCTTTTCTCCAGAAATCCTTTTATTAAAAATGACCACTTGGGGTAAAAAGTAACAAAGGGTATGGAGCGAAAAGTAACAAAGACCGAAGCAATTTTTGATGTCTCACGGCGAGAAGACACGTCATTTCCGCGTCTCGCCGCTTTTTGTTTGCATTGGTCAAATGATTAGCAGTCTCTTGTGTGTTTTTATCTAAAATAGCTTGAAAAGCGCTTTTCTCGTTCATATAGAGAAAACTGTGTTTTAAAAGGTGTAGAGGAATAAATTTCCTATGAAAATATGTCACACCTAGCTATTTTTTCTTTAAATTTATGAAAGCCCGTAATAAAGCAAATCAAAATGTAATAATATCCAATGCCTGGTACTATTTGCCCCAGCATTTTTGAGAATGATCACAAAATTACCTTTTAGAAAACAGCTCGATAAATATATTTCCTTACAAAATGGAGGAAAATTACTTTCACAAAGTTGTAGAGCAGTAAATTTCCTATAAAACTGCACAATTAGAAATTTCTGTGGAACTAGGGTAGCTTGTACAAAAATAAAATATCCGTTTTGTGACTTTTTACCCCAGTCTCCCCTACTTTTTCGAGAGTTCTTCAATAAATGGTTAGAATAATTAAAAAATACCTTAATAAAAGAAATAAAAGTTTTATTCCGAAAAAGTAGCAAAATGTTTTCAAATTTTACGCGTCGCAAAATAGTCTACATTCAGGTGTAATTCAAAAATGATTTCATAAATTGACTCCCAATGGGTAGGCAAACTTGCATAATTTTGTTTGTGCATAATTCCGTCAGGTGCATAATTTCGAAGTACTTAGTGCCGGGACTGAGTGTATAATTCCAATGTCTTTTCAAAATAACCAAATTTGTCCAAAATGGATAAATAGATTGGTCATAATAGCAATTTTATTCGAAAAAGACGAAAAATCATATCTCAGAAACCAAAACCTGACCTAAATCGAGAACAGTGTTCAGTAAATCCAAATGTCTTAAAAGGGTTAAGAGAAAAGGTTATGAGCCTTAGTCAAAAAATACACAATACCTCTCGGTATAGCAAAAATTGTGGGATCATATTTGCATTATCTCACCACTGACACATTTAAATGTTTCTTTCCCTTTGCAAGAACTCTTCAACCATCCACTATCGAATCTCAATATCTCTGAAGGGGCTGACAGAAGAATGCTTGTCTTATATTTGATGGACGCACAACGATAGTCGGATCAGTATTTGAAAGAACCCAAAAGATAGTCGTTCTTTATCCTTTACCACTCTCTTCCCCTTTCTAGCCGCTATTTTGCCCATATATATTTGAATAAAAAGGAAGAAACTGAGGGAAAACATATATACAAGAAACAATCACAATGCAATAGTGTGGAAATTATTGCTTCCTGTTGTGCCTTTCTTATGCTCGATGAAAATCGATTTAAATAAGTTTTTTTTCTTTTGCGTTTTTGCAAAGAAGAAAAGTATGACCTATTCACCCCCTCTCGATACAGCTAAAGCCCTCGAAAATGCTTCAATTGACATGTTTTCACCTCGTTGAATTACTCCTAGCGATGAACTGCATCGACCAAGAAATTTTACCCTACTTTTTCGCATCCTCAAAAGACGAAAGATTTTCACCTTGTGGTGGAAGTCACCCTTCTTGAGAAAATTTTTCAATCATGCCGCCAAGTTAGGTGTGAAATGTGCTTTCTAAATTCATTTGAAGGCGTAGACGACTTCAAGGGCCTCCAGGGAAAAATTCCTTCAGCGGAAATAGTGTCATTTTACAAGGAAAATATATAGTCCTTATGCCACAAATTCTCAAGATGCTTGCAGGGGAGAAGAAAGCGGAAAAATCAGACAGAAAGATTGCATTTCAACCCCTCGAGAAAATTCTTCTACATATCATTTTCCATCCGGAAAAGTATCAAGAAAACGAGTGCATTGCAATTTTATAGACACAAATCAAAAGTTGTTTTTTTAACACTTAAAAAAATAACTCGAGTTTAGAGCTTTATACGGGCTCCAGACCAAAGGCTTAGCCATATGGCTTAACTGCTCTAATTCCTATCAGTCAAGATTCTTATGGAAAAAAATAACTTAGAATTGGATTATAAAGTACAGATCGTCTATTAGATTCGAAAAAAACAAATAAAATTGGTTATTATTTACGGTTTTGAGACTTTCGGGAACTGGGCTAAACCTCAAGTCTGAAGACCGATTTATGGAATGAATTCTATTTGGCATTCTTAAAAATTGGTAGACCTAGTGTCCGTGAAGTTAATTGTCTTTTAATTTTCAATAAATTAAAGTGATAAGTTTTCCGCAAACAGTCAAAACCCAAAAAAGGATTCTTGGATATCTCGAGAACAACTCTAATGATTTTTTTTCATTTTTTAACATATGTTGGACATTTTGAACTGTATTTCTTAACCAATTGGGACAAGTTTAGATTCATGTGAACGGTCTTTGAATTCCAGATAAATTGAAACTTCTACCAAGAGATTACTAATCACAGATAAATTGATTTTCTAGGCGGTTTTTTTTTTGTTAAAGTTTTAAGTAGACATGTAAGTCGGTTAGAAACGGTTGTAAACCGCGGTAAGGTACCCTTATACCTTAAGCTTCTACGTGTTTGGGTCCCGGTCAAAATCCCGAACGCCAAAATCCCGAAAGCCAAATTCCCGAACGCCAAAATCCTGAAAGCCAAAATCCCGAATTGGGCAAAATCCCGAAAGCCAAAATCCCGAATTCTTAAAAGTGTCACAGCTACTCCTCCACCGATTGTACTCGGGCTTGCTGGAGGCAAAGTAAAATCTTCTGTGTCTTGGGAAATTATTCTAAACATTTTCCTCCATATAATTTCATCCCTTTCAGGATTTTGAAAATTCGGGATTTTGGCTTTCGGGTTTTTGGCTTTCGGAATTTTGGTCTTTTCGGAATTTTGGCGTTCGGGATTTTGGCTGCCATCGTACATGTTTAACTGAATTTATCTTGGTCTTCTCTGAAGGCAAAACATTTTATCTTTTCACTGAATTTATACTTTTTAATTAAAACCCCCCAATGATAAGCCAAAATCCACCACCTAATCAATTTAATCACCTTTTGAACCCCCCGAATCTAGATAAAATTGATTACGCAAAATTCCTCACAAGAATCCCTTTGATCCATTGGAGGCCAAGAAGCCAAGACACAGCCGAAGTACCTTTTTTCCTTTTCCACTTGAGACGAATAAATTACGAATTAAGAAGATCCTTTATTCCACCTAAAAGCATCACCTTAAGTAATCCTCCCTCGACTGCCAACATCTCTTCTCCTCCCATGAATGGTGGAAAATGCGCTTAAAACCACAAGAAATTCCCTTGCAATTGAAACAAGTTACATTTTTAATTCCAATGGAGATTTTCATGCCCCAAAAGAGCATCTTTAAAAGCTGGAAAACCATCAAAGAGTCTCAAGATGAAAAATATGCATCAGTTAGATGTTTGCATAATATCCCCTGCGGAAGTTTGAGGATGTATTAAGTGCTCTCTTGGCATGATTTTTTCCTGACACAGAGTTCGGAGTTGGGTGCAAGAAAAAAAATGCATCGCTCAGAGGTAAATGCAAATTTATCATCATCCCTGAGCAAAGCCCCTAAATTAAATTCTCCACCATCTCATCTCTTCAGGCTTGTTCACCGTCAATAAATAAGTCTCAGTCGTGTGAATATTTTAGTAGGACACCAAAAGCAGAAGGAAAATGGATTTACGGCAAGATTCACTTTGCAATTGATGAATTTATGGTCTATAAGGGATAATGGTTAAACAGTTGGTGGAGGAAAAATCATCTAATTACATTTTCTTATTGATTTATCCTGTTATTCACCCTAATTTCTGAGTTAAGTTCAGGAGACAATTTCCAAAGTCGATTTACCCAAAATGACAAAGAAGTTAATTCATCTTTCCAGATGTTTTGCAAGTGGCGTTCAGTTTAAGACGGAATCTCATTAAGCGTTATCATTACTGTTAAGAGATAGATAGATTTATTGTCATCAATGCTATCTTGTTACAATGCGTTGACATTCATAGATACATACATTATTGAAAATTTAAAATACACATTCACTGCAACTGATCCAACCAAGGCTAGTCTGTCGCAATATAGAAACGGCACTGTGTGTGTACCTCAGGCATACAGAAGCCGAGATATGGAACTGGAGGACCGCCTTGGGGGTTATGATAGAATGAAGTAATGGGGTGTGCATAATGGGCCCAAATACGAGTGGCCTGGATGCAGCGGAACCGATAAAGATTTAAGCCGACCCATAGGGTTAGGTGGGGCTACTTTGAGCGGTGGGGCTAGATTGTTATACGACTTTTTCGCCTATTTCTAAATGAAACTAGTCCTTACAATTATTTTATTTAGATCCACAGTTATTTTGTTTATCCAAATTACATCATGTTAAAAGCCAGTTTCCATTAGACATATGAAAAAAAAACGCATAACAATGTAGCCCCACAGCTCAAAGTAGCCCCACCTCCCCCTAGACAAATTTTACATTATTGAAATTATAATTTTTTCTGTGGTCACTATCATTTAAGCTTTGTGTTTGTTGCTAGCCTACTCCAGAGTGAAAATAATGGAAATCCTAATTTCAAATTGTGCGTATAGGATGGCTCAAAGAGAAAATAAATTTTAGCACTAATCTCAGGGTGTTCTACATGATGAGTTAAGAAAATTATTCTACGACGACCATATGATCGAACACTATTTAGAGGTAGCTCAATAACCCTCTTTGTAGTGTAAAGTAAGAAAATTGTTCTATGTGGAGCACAGGACTCTTTAATGTATCTGACCTAAGCTTTTCAGGATATGTGAAACCTAATATTAGATATTAGAAAATATATTGCCATAGGTCAGACTCGTTAAAAGAATATGGGAAAAATTTAAGTGTTCGAAGCCAGAGTATGTGCGAAGGCTAAAAGTCTTCCCTTATGCAGATAAAAAAAAGATCGTTGGATTTAAAACAGTTTCACGCCCGAATTTCTCCATAATTTTCATGGTATTACGGTCCCATATGCCCGAATTTGAGACAATCTAATAACTCTCTAACAGGGGGTAAATCATTTCCATTTTTTCTGACAAGAGTTTCTGGTTTTTCGGGTTTCGCGATGCAATTTTTGGGTTTCTCGGGTTTCGCAATGTAAAAAGTGAGTTCCTCGAGTTTCGCGATTAAATTTTTTGGGTTTCTCGGGTTTCGCGATGAAAATCTTGGGTTTCTCGGGTTTCACGATGCAAAGAGCGGGTTTCGCGAAGCGTTTCTCGGGCAATTGATAAGGGTTTCTCAATATGAGTTACCCCTTGCTCCCCAAATTAATTTGTAAAGTATGTTCTTCTAAATCTAATCAAAACCGTCGACCTAAATGGGATTACCTATAATTTTTGTTTTTAAATAAATCATTGCCATATTATCATAACTTCATTGTTATTGATTCTTATTCATTCTGAGTGATTTCCCCTCTCAAAGTTTAAAGTATCGTGTCAAAATTAATATTTCTGTCGAGAAAATCTCATCAAAAGTTCCATGATGCGTCCAACAGGGAAGTTAAAAAAAGTGAAGGGGAGGGATTGAAGTGTGTCTCTGTGCAATAAATGCTGTTCCTGAGAAGAAGAAAAGCGTTGAGAGGGATGGGATTGTTCCGTGTCAGACTCTTTTTTTTGTATTTTATGCAAACATCGATATTGAAAGTCATTGTAATGTTAAGAAGAAAATATCACAATATCTGACATTTATGTCAAATATCTTCCCTATTTTGCCATATTTTTTTTCCTTGGTTGAGTTGGGGAGATTTTACACAAATCCAACATTTTTTTCATTTGAATATACGAATTTGGGCATTGGTGGGTGGGAGGAGATGTCTTTGAAGCCAATGAGATTCATCTCATGCAGAGAGATACTTAATTTTAAACCTTCGTTGGTTGGAATAATATGATGCAAGTTTATTTAGTCGTGTTGTGTGACATTCATTAAGGAGAGTGCCAATTAAATTTAAACTCTCTGTGACTCGTAAATTTTTATTTTATTTTTTTTTGGGAGGAAAGATACGTCCTTGTCATCTTTGTCTGTACTCAAGAAGTCGTGCAATAATCCGCGATTTTTTTCTCAGCATCGGGGTGAAAATTAATCCTCATCTTTTTAATGTCAGTGATGTCAGTGTTTAAAGTCACAGAGTGTCTCTTGATTCATTTTTTTCCTGTCCCGAGGGTGGTTGCTCTAAAAGAGAGGTCCTTTTGATAAGTTGAGCATGAAAAGAGATTGTGTCTTTTTGCAAAAAATGTTTAACATTTGATTAACATGAGGATTTTCTCGCTTTTTTTGTACCAACACTGTGATATCCCTCTACTCAAATGGCGAGTGGAAAATTGTAAGTTTTTTAGGCCTTTGACGATGAAGGTGAGAGGATTTTTCCCAGTAATCTAATTTGACTGAGGGAGATCTCTCTTTGGGTGGAAAAAATCCTGGAAATCGCATTTTTATATCCCTCAAGTTAGTCATTTATTTGCTCTCGATTGCACCCCTGGAATCCAATAAAGATGTGTTTTTTTGCGTTAGAATTTCATCATTTGGTCAGTTGGTTTTTTGACCTTTTTCTTTTTTGCTCAGTATCAAATATCGTACATTTGCAATAGAGCTGACATATCAGTTTCTTAGATTTGTTCACAAAAATAGGGTGGTGGCATTACTTGGGACCTTGGTCTTTACTTATAACCTCCTCGCAAAAAATTTTACATGATTTCGAAAAACCTCAAAATTAAAAATATTTGGTGGGTTTGACAAACGTCAGGGGTGGAATAATAACTTTTCGATACTATCGAATCGATAGCATCGATAAATCTATATCTGATAGATTAAGTGAATGTCGACTTTTTACGGATTGTTGGGCCAGAAGTGAAGCTATACAGAAAGTGAAGCTATCGTTTAAATTTTTCAGAATCGACAGTCGATAGTATCGAAAATAAGTTATCATGTCACCCCAGATTTTTTTTATAGGTTTACGGAATTATTTTGTGATTAAAATTGCGACGAGGCCATAAGTAAAGACAGGCCATTAGTAATGCCGCCACCCGATAAGAAAAATTAAATCAATTAGGGGAAAACTTTCAGGCTTCGCACAAACTACTCTAGTTTCGAACACTACATGTTTTCTCATATTCTTTTAATGAATCTGACCTACAGCAATATATTTTAACAGCAAGTCTTAAATCACACATTTCTTTAAAAAAAATAGGTCACATTCATTAAATAAATATGAAGTGTTTGAAGCTATAGTACAGTTTGTATCAATAATTTGTTGTCTAATGCATGTTTGAGAAAACAAGTGGAAAAAATTATAGAAAAAATTACTTTTTCAATTTTTTCTTTTTGCAAATGAGTTCCCAGTAATCTGTAAAACTTTTGACGCATCAAAATTGATCAACTTTTGAAAAACAATTTTTTTATATGAGATAAAATTAATATATATTTTTTTTAAATATATAAATAAGATCTACAGATTGCTAGAACTCATTCGCAAAACGAAAAATTTGAAAAAGTATTTTTTTCTATAATTTTTTTTCAGTTGGTTTCTCAAACTTACATTAGGCAACAAACTATTGGTATTCACAGTATGTGCAAAGCTTGAAAGTCTTCCCCTAGTGCTGTACCCAATGGGCAAAAATTACTGACTCAACAATGACTGGGTTTTGTTCTACAAGGAATGGTAAAAAAAAATTACTCCTAATTGGAATCTTAAAAATTAGTCGTATTCGCGTCTAATTTTAGTCAGAGGATTACTCAAAATTGAGTTAGTAATACATTAGTTATTTTACGGGTTTAAAATTTTTGCTTTCAAGAGCTCTAGCTTAAAAGCAGTATTTGAAATAAATAAATAAATAAATAAAAAATAAAAAAATTTACTCTAACATGAAGTAATGTAAGCGACTCCAAAGGACGGTGTTTTTTCGTACGAAAAAATGACGCGCCAAAAACAGTACACTTGCCGTACTTTTCTCTACCGCATGTACGAAATCGACGTACGTACTTTCAATGAAGAAGTCAAATGCACTTCACAATTTTGTACTATACTATCACCTTAGACACTGTTTTATTGATTATTCTTCACATTTTGTATTGTTTTTTGCTACTTTTTATGGAATTTTGGTCAATTTTTTCCTATTTCACTACTCACATTTGCGAATATTTTTGCCGTTTAACTCTATTGCTGAATAAGCCGTTCGACATGTCGAAAATATTCCAGCTGCATGGCAACAGCACACAAAAATCTTTTAAAATTTCACTAAATAGGTCTTTTAGGCACAAGATTCTAATCACACAATACTCCTAATTCTAAGACAGGAGCAAACACCTAAATAACAAAATTTAATTTTCCAAAAAAATTGTATGGGTATTTATCAAGCAAAACACTGTCTATTTTTTGCTTAATTTTTGTCGACACAGTCTTTTTTTAAATCACAACACATTTCTCTACCGGAGGAACTTTTCTTCCTAATGTACAATATAATATTATTGAGAAAACACACGAAAATATCAACTACTTTGCGAATTCACAGCACTGAGTAATTCTATTTGCCATTTGACAAATGAAATTTCCCCTCAGACATACCCAGAAAGGGGAAGATTTTTTTATAGGGACACTGGAAGTCACTGGAAGAACCCATTTTGTCGCGTCATATTTTAGTCGTGGACGAGTAACCTCAGAGTTATTACGACCCCAAGTGACTTTCGTAATAACTGTCATATCATTCCCCATTTTCCGTCATTCGACGCTCTGATGACCGTCGTAGGACCCATTTTGGAATCCAGAATACATATATCCAACCGGAATCTTCCTCAAAATTGCCGATTGGGGTACATAAAATCTCTCTCAAATGTATTACGCTGGTTTTATTGCAAAAGTGCGATATGCAAAGTAATCTTTTTGATCTTGATGTTTTTCACCCATTTTTCTTCTCAATTGGTCATGTTGAAGTTTAGGATTTCCTTCTTTGGGTGGATTTGTAGGATAAAAACTTCGATACATTGTTTTCTTGATGTAATTGGAAAATTGCGAAAATCTTAAGGAGATGTACTGTGATGATTGTTTTGTATGGAAATTGAGGTATTCAACTGGAAAATTGAGGAGCAAACTTAATTGTATAATGAGAGGAAGACTGAAATTCTTGATGAGAAATAGATGCGATTGTCTGCAATTTTATGGTTCTTTTCACATATGAAAAGTCAAACTTTTAATGTATATTTGAACTACAAAGAGATAAAAGAAAATTGAGGAGGAATTTCCTAAAATCTTTATTATTTTTGGCGGGTAGATGAAGTGATGAAATCTGAGCAAGGATTGTGTCCACCTGTTTTTTTGGTCTTATATGAGCCTCCTTACGACTTAAGTATGTTTATTTTTCCAACACTGCTCCCTCAGTGCACATTTTATGCTTTCTGGCTATTGAGGAGATGATGATGTCTATAATTGTCTCGCGTGATACAATAAATTTTCACTTGGTTTCCTTCTCTCTCTCTTTCTCTAAACACCTACCACAGAGGAAGTTCAATGGATTTCCTCATGGTTAATCCGAGAGACTGAAAATTGCTTCCAAACTGCAATAAAATTTGCTGTGGAATTCAATATTCAAGAACGCGAGGGTTGACTCTCATTGCAAATGATTCAACTTATAGGAGGAAAATCTGTGTGTAGATGTAGATTTCTCTAAAGAGAAAAATGTTGCATAGGGGTTGTTGGCAATATTTAGCTCAATAATTCTCTATATCAGGAGAAAGAGGAAAAAAAAAGTTTTATACAAGGGTGGTCTCTTCTTTGCACGAATCATTTGTCATTTTTATTATTTGTAATGTTCATATATCCTGTATGTTGTATAACCCTTAATAATTGTTTCATACTTTTGTACACCGTGGTCATATATATATGTGCATGTGGTATTTTTAATAATAACTCTTGCGACGCGCTTTTTTCACTCTCGCATCTCCCATAAATCATTCCTTTATTAATGTCGCGATATGCTGAATATTTCCTCAATGTTGGTTTACAGTATATATCACCCCTTGTGGTCAAACACTTTCCATACTTGCTGAGCAATGCAGGCTGGAGTGAGTGTAGGCGGGGGAGGAGAAGCCAGAGATTTTCCAAGAGAACATATGTTTTTGGGGAGGCTTTTGCAAATATTGACGTTATTAGATACAGAGGGTAAATGGATCAATTGCAGAGAGAGGTGAAAAGATTATCATCTTTTATTGAGGATGTGGAATTCTTAACGAATATTCACCCTTGTCTTTTGCAATACCGTTAATATTTTATCTATCAATTCAAATTTTTACTCATAATATTTAAATTTACCCGCTGCAACACATCAAAATAGAACAACTATTTATAATATATTGTTACAGACGCTAATAGACTCTTAATGACAGCTCATGTTGCAGTATCAGTATTAATAAACAATAAGAGATAATAAATTTATTTAATTTTAAATCAAATTTGGCTAGATGATAATTAAAACGAAAGTTATCAACTTTTATAACACAAAACGACAAGTAAAGATTTTGGAGTTCCTAACTACTATAAACAGAATATTTTACTGATTAATACGATTTTTTTGTACTAACCAAAGCTGATTATAAATCTTAATTTATTATTATTTCATATTATAATCTAGTACTGGACAATATTAGCTCAAAATTCGATTTTAAAGAAAAAATCACATAATTAATTGTTTATTTTATCTACACGCGATACTTAAAAAATAAATTCAGTTCTTAATGTGAAAAAAATCAAAAAGAATAACGTTTTCATAATATATCACAGATGCATTTCGTATAAGTCAGGGGACTTGCAGTATTCAAATGTTTTGCAATTTGAACTTTGTTATACAATTCCCTAGATTCGATTCCCATATCAAATCCACTACCATTAAAAAATTAAGAACTACTTGCTCAAAAGTAATTTGAAGGTGGTTGAATTATTCAGGTAAAGGTACCGGGATAAAGCGCATGGCCTGAATTGAAAACCCACGCGAATTCTGAATAAACAACTTAGAATAGTTGCATGTGCGAAGTAGATATCTTTCGAAATTCGAAACGTTTTCAGCGCAAAATTGTGAAAATATTTTGCTCTGACTTTCTTAATAGGGGAAGGTGCGGTACTTTGATAAAACGCTAGCTTCGTGTGTGTCACCAACCGTGTTATGTCACTTATCCTAATGTCTCTAATTTGGAAACTACCTTTATCTTACAGATTTGCACATCTCACTGTCAATGAATGTTCAATAATCTTAATGGTGGGAGAGGGTAAATTACCAAATATTTAAAATAGGCCATGCTAACATTCAGGAAAGCAGATGGTATAAGATTGTCTACTAAACAGCTGATAACGTTTTAAAACTCTGCTGAGTGTTGTAATCCTTTTGACAGACATCAACGTAATCCAATCCAAATAAGTATAATGAGTGATTTACTAAATTTTTGTACATAAGCGAAATATGGAATTATGCAAAAGAACCAAATTAGACAAAAAGATATCAATACTCGCTCATAGTGGGTACATTTAACCCTAGAATATTTCAATACATTCTGTAGGGCAAAGTGGAGCAGTGGTACATACTGTGGTAGTTGTAAACACTGCTTTTAAATCAGAAACTAGGCTTTAAAGACTGAGACTTATATGAGTACATAGATCCTATAGGGATTCTTCTCCACGAAATAAATAATCAAAATAAGAACAAGTAGTGTAGACATAACGTCGGTTGCATTAAACGTTGCTGTATCTGCATTTCTTGTTAGCATTTCACGCAAGACGCGACGCCGACGTCTGTATCGTAATGCCCAACGCACAATAACTTTTATTTTGTAAACATGTTTTTGACATTTAAATGAGAGTGAATGAAAGGGAGATCTAGTCATCTCGCTCTTTCTTATATGAAATTTTGAAAACATGTTTACAAATAAAATTTATTGTGCATTGGGCATAACTTGCACCAAATGCAGACACAAAAGAAAAGCACATACGACAACAGTCTATGCAACAGACCATAAAACCACTACCCAATATTTACTTCTGCTCCAGTTTCCCCAAACAATACAATATAATGGGGACAGAAAAAGCCATACGTATTAAAAGATCTAGGGTATCCATCCAATAAGCAAAGGTAGATAACAAGAAACTCCTACAATCGATTAAAGAACTTTGCATAAAATGGGTTTCAAATTCAAACTAAAAGTTTAGTTAAATTCCCGAATGTATCGAAACACTAAATAAAGATAAAAAGAATTTTAGTGGATTTTCAAAACTTAATGCTAAACCTTAAGTCTGAAGCCCGTACATCGTGAGTCACACCTAATATTTTTAGTAAATCATGCAAATGATTATCATATTAAACCTATTTTGTCGATATTTATTACTGTTTTTCCTCAAGATCATGAAAATGGGTGAACACTCCCATCTGACCAGTTAAGCGTCAATTAAAGCCTGAATTAACCTCTATCTTTCATACCTTGTTCCCATAGAAAATACCCCTTATAAAATATACGTAGGGGAAACTGGGGCACCACCAAACACGGGGTACCACCAAACACTAATTTTTATGTCTAAACTACTTGGACTATCTCGACCATTCCTCAAGTGGACAAGCATCCCTATAGTGCCTATAAATTCCTATCGGTCTTATCCTCTTCCTATCGGTCTTATAAACATCCGATTAAAAAATCACAGTGTTTGGTGGTGCCCCAGTTTCCCCTAAAGGACACTATTTTGCGCTCGTAGTGGCGAGCATTTGAACTGCGAGAATTATGTTCCGCCCGTGCTGCTCAGCAATCAATGACAAAATGGAATATTTTTTATGTGATTTTATGTGTTTTTGAAATTATTGCAAAGATTCTTAGTGCTTTTAGTGCTTTTAATAATAATAATAAATATGCCGCGATGCGTTTCGGGTAAAAAAAAGTGTAGATATAACTAAAAACAAATCGTCGGTTCCGAAGAAGACTATTGTAAGTCCAAAATGTAAACTTTACAGGAAAGAGGTTTAAAGTTTGACAGCTAAAATTTATTTTCATTAATTTCACTGCAATTAGTATACTTTCAGCTTTTGAAACTATTTTATCTACTAACTACTAACTATTTTATAATTATAGCAAAATTGTGGGCAGAAAACTCAATAATTGGGCACGCTGATTTTAAGTTTTTTTCTTGTAACTTTTGCAGGAATATCTTAATCAACATAAAATTTTGTGGAGACATAGATCTAAGGTTTCTGCATCCAATGATACCATCTTTTTTTACTATTGTAAGTAGACTTACAATAGTCTTCTTCGGAACCGACGAAATTTAGAACCTTGAAAAACGTACTTTTCTTAATTTTCGTGGGTATTTTTTAAGAAACAAATTTTTACACAAGGGTTTTTGTATTTATAAAGTGTTACATTGTTAATATTGATTAAATCAAACATATCTCTAACCTTGTAGGTTCTACCGTTTGTCTTATATTCGAAAGTGAAATCAAGAGGTGTATTTGACAGTTCCATTCGTCTGACATTGATGTACGTGGCAAAACCCCAGTCCTTAATTCGGAACTACTATTCAGATCTTACCGATGAGGGCTAAAATCAGGGGGGTGACATTAGCTCTGAAAAATGCGACCAGTTTTAGTATAATTTTTTTCTGTTTTCGTACACATTTTACGAGATATCTTCAAACCTACGTAAGTTGCCAATTTGGGGTTTTCGGTTGCGTCTTCGTTATTAAATTGGCTTTTATTTTGTATTTGTATTTTTTGCTAATTCATTCTACAATGACAGAAAAAAGCTAATGAACTCAAAAGTTTTTTCGGCGCGCCCAAAATAGTGCCTAAAGCCAAGCTGTGTCAGACGGGTTCTGACAGTTTTGTTTTCAATTTTCAAATTTATCCCAAATATGTCAAATTAATTCGAGTCAAGAAATATTGATCTTTAATTAATTGCAATGTTATAAAACGGTATAACCCAAACAAATTTAGAGGTTTATTTAAATTTAGTATAAGGGCATAAAGACATATGTATCATTCGTGCAAACAACCTAGAAAAATGTGATGAAAAGTCTCCCTGAAGTCGAAGTTCAAGTTTATTTCGCCAAAATTTTATTATCTCGACTATCTCAAGAGATATACTCACACGAAAATAGTTTGAAAAGGCAATTTAGGTATGAGTGGGGTCTGTGATTATTATCACCGTGAGCATATTTTGTACTGGTTTTCATGTACTTTCATCCTCTACTTTCCCCATATCAACATTTTCTTCGTATTCTCCCCACTTGGGGCTCAGTTATCTTTTTTTTATTTCTTACTGTCTGCAAAATGAGCTTCAAGACTAGTCGAAAGGCGGTTCCCAAAAGTGACATGGAAAAATAAATAGAGTAAAAAGAGACTAAGTGTCTGTTTTTTTTTTCCTTCTTTACTATACCCCCGTGATCATTGTCAATGTGGAAAAAGGCGAGTGTGAAAGAGACAATTGAGCTTTTGAGAAAGTCCAACTGGAGAGAGGAATGGCTTGAAGGAAAACTCCGAGGGCGGAGCTTTCAAACAAGAGTGCTTTTTCCCAGCACTGTATATTCCCTCTCTCTTTGTACTTCACTTGCTATATATACTTATGTATATCAGTGTTTGATTTGGAAAAGCTTCATTCGAGGATTTTCCCGTGGGTTGTCGAACATTCCACTAACCAGGGTGTCTCTGTTTGCATTTTAATGCCATATCGCTTGTTTGAAATTGAAATGGCACAAAAAAGGTTGAAAATTCCCAATATATTTAGTACCACTTCATATAAAAACATGCGATATTCGCTATTCTTGGCAGAATTGCATCAAAACTAAATGAGTATTTGATGGAAAATTTCTCGTTTGGATTTTCTCCATTTCTTCCCGCGTCCATTCAATCAATTGGCAATGATGGAGAGAGATTTGTACGAGATGATTTTATATATATATAAAAAAAACGCATTCGCGTAGAAATAATGACAATGTGGTGGAATCAAACATAAATTTTCGCCATAAATGGCACCGCATACACTCCAGAGGACTTTTAACAGTTTTCGCGAACGCGCTTCACGAGTCAACAAATGGCCAATTTTATATACAAGTATCTATACAATCCTCAACAAAAGTGTCATTTTTTTTCTCCTTACTCCTTGCACCATTGTCGCCGACAAATGAAGACATCACATGCGCGACCTTTGGCGAACACAGAAAAAAAGAAAGCGCACCAAGGGCCACTCTCTGGGCTTGTTGGTTCGCGGTTAAACGATAGAATCATCAGGAAGATTATGGGATGGTGAAAGAACGAAGAAATCACTGCCAGGTTAATCGATTTTCTCGTAAAACAGAGAAACGGACACACAGGGAAAAAATTGATTTATTTAACGATCACCGCATTTGCTAACTGCAATTGATACTCTTGCTTGCCGGAATACTTGAGATTTATTCCTCACATGGCAGAAGAATTGTAATCCAGTTTTCATGCTCCCGCCAAATGCAATCGCTTCTCTCACATCATGTGTGTGTACCACCAATCCAGTAACACATGATAAGCAATCGTCTGGATAGAATATCAATGAAAATTGCCAGAGAGTTTTCTAATTGGATCACAAAGAGTGACAAGTAGTTGTACCATAAAGCTTTTGCTGTTGAAATTTACTATATACAAACTTCTCCTGTATTAAATCAGCTGTAAGACAACTTATAGGGGGGTCACTGATAAGCCAATATTGATATCCTCATCCGTTTGACTTCTAGGATAGCAATGCAGAGCAGATATGTAAAAAAGCAAAAAAGTTTCTCGATAGCGATTAAAAGCCTCATTATTCTTTAGTCAAAAGCTCTGGAAAATCTTTACACAAAATTTCCTTAAGACTGTAGTAAGTAAACTACTGAGACTTCTATTAATATTACTACATCTTGAGGTTAAGGTGTAGTGATACATCCTATATAGGATGAAAGGAACACTTATTGACACTTTAAGAAGTTGTGTCAGGACTTATTGACATCCTACTCTGTACCACTTGGAATACGAAATTTGAAAATCTATTCTTATCAGAAAACGTAGACTAAGGAAAAAATGTCATATTATTTACATTTTATTAGATACTTTAAATAAATTTCAAGATTTTGACAAAAGTGTCAATAGGGGTTCCCTGTCGAAGAGGTGTTCCTTCGACCCTAACTTAATTTAAATATTCTTTTTGTAGACATTTTATAATATTTTAGAATGGCAAAAAACAAACGAGCAGTAAAAAATTCAAAATGGGCAGTAAAAAATTAAAAATGAGCAGTAAAATATCTGATTATGGTCAGTAAAAAACTTAAATCTTTACAAAAATGGGTCTATTTTATATATTTAACATTTAAAATAGTTCCATATAGAGTGAAAAGCCCTTTATTTTCCCTTTGCCAAAATTTGGACGATAATATCACTGTTTCAAAATTTTTTGTTACTGATCAGTTTTAACTTTTTACTGCTCATTTATTCAATGCCTTTTAAAATAAGCAAAATTTGTAATGTAATAATTATGCCAACACTGAGAAAAAACGGGGGTGCGATTAACTTTTTTTTCTCATAACTTTAACACTTTTTAGGTGTAAAAATATATCAACATTTTTTAATGTTAATTTTACACCTTTTTAAGGGTAAAATTAACATGAAAAAGGGTAACTTTAACCCCTAATACTCCTAAAAAGCATAATATTTACACTGATTTCGAATAAATACTGCAGGGTAAAATAAACATTTCCGGAATGTTATTTTAACTTTTTCGGATTTCTCTCAGTGAAGTTTGTAAGTTCAGTTCCAATAAAGCCATCAAGCTAACAAGTCGTGTCGGTCGTGTCTTTTTAAAGGATGCCTCCAATTCTGATATGAAAAAAACTGCTCGAGAAAAATCAAGTTCTCATGAAAATTAAAATAATGTTCGCAATCTACTATTTATTTTAAGCAACATCGAAAGGTTAGTCGTTATGGAAAGGTCTCAGTCTCGGCTACAACATACTAAAATTTCGTTGAAATTGTAAATGCAGATTTCGAAATATTCGATTTTGCAATTACGAAAATCAGTTTTTCAATTATTATCGAAAAACTGATTTTCGTAATTGCAAAATCGAATATTTCGAAATTTGCATTTACAATTTCAACGAAATTTTAGTATGTTGTAGCCGAGACTGAGACCTTTCTAACGACTAACCTTTCGATGTTGCTTGAACAAATAGTAGATAAATAGAAATCAATAGCGCGTCTGACGGTGGTTGCACGAAATTGTAGTGTTCCCAAAAAATCGTAGTATTTCATACGATTTTTACTTTGTGCAATGATCAAGTTCTGGCAACTAGAACGGTTTAAAATACATAAAGTCTTTAAATTAATATGTATAAATAATTGCAAAAATTTTAATGACTAATATCTTGGTCAGGGGGGTCGAAGGTGGTCAACTTTTTTTTGCCGGAAAGATCTGAGTCTCACTCCCGTAGTGCAACGTCACCCGTATCTATGGTACACCTAAAACACGGTACGTTTCTTTTACTTTTACAAGCATGCAAGGCTCTGTAATACTTTTAATTAAATTAAAATGTTTTATAAAAAAATAGGTGTGATTAGAAGGAATCACACCTAATACAATGCATGCTCATTAAGAAATCCTTTCCCACAAACAATTTGTCAATTTGACGTAAGCAAAAGGTAATTTTTACGTTATTACAACTAATAACGTAAAATTTACCTCTTTCTAAACTAAAGTTTTAATTCAGTAGTAAAATATAATATGTAGAGACTTATATAAAATTTGTTTATATTGAAGAAGTTTCATTTCCAAATTACTATTGTAATACTTTTTTTTTATTAAGATACCTGCTGATACAAAATGAATTTGACCTAAATAAGAAACATCTTTGAGGACAACCTATAAAGAACTCCCAATAACCCTCCTTAAAAGCACAGCCTTGGCCCTATAGTAAATGAAAAGGGGTGAGAGTGATTGAGTGCTACGAAGCAAAAATCAGACACAAATACTTTATGTAATCTAGTGTAGAAAATTCAATTACAAAAATTCACTCCGGAGTACCATTTCTCTACAACTGAAATATAAATCCCTCTTTTAATAACTTAAGCCATAAATTATGGATTAAAATAAGAAAATTTACAAATTGCATCCTTGGAATTTACACGATTTAAAAAATAGACATGATGGTTTCAGCTAAATATAAAAGACAAACATTAATAAATTGCAGGGGATTTTTTTCCAGAATGAGTTTATACAATCTTCTATGGTGAAGATACATAGATGCCACCAGGACAATGACAAGAAAAAATTCCACGGAAAAAGAACCCCTTTCCACATAGGGAAATTTAAAAGAGTATAGTTTAGGAGTGAAAAGCCATTGGCAATCTTATCGTGAAGGAAATATCTCTTTTTTCTAAAGCTGGTGAAAATTTAAAAATGTCCCATCGTAATTTTTTTTTCTTTACACATACGCACATTTTAACCATTATTTCCACTGACTTTCCACACATCCCTTCAATTTTTTTTTTTTTGCACCAACACCCCTATCCTTTTGCTGATAAAAACAATCCACCCTCGCGCAAAAGAAAAGCAATCCTCTCCCACACATGATATCCAAATACACATTATTGAGTGTTGCGAAAGTGAGGGAAAAGTCTCGCATCTCACATGAAAATCTGCATATTTTTTTTGGCGAAAATCTCAAGCAATTTTGCAGAAAAGCCCCGCATTTGACACTCTTGAGTGAGAATTACTCTATGTGAGCGAGTGCAAATTTGGTGATTTGCAAACAAATTGTGATGTGATATTTATGTGTGATTACAACGTTGTAAAAGAAGGGGATTTAATTTTATACCACCAGCAACAGCAACTGACAAGAGATATTGACATAAAGTGCACTGCAGTAAATCAAATGGAATACACCACTGAGCTTCAACCAGAGATGGAAAAGTTGTAGAGCAAAATCTTTTTTTCTTTTAAATCATAAAACGTAAAATTTAAGACAAAGAGGTATGGGGGATACGCAAATGATAGAACGCTCGGTTTATAGTGTAAATATCACATGTCCGAATTTTCTTTAGGTCCTTATAGTGTACTTAATGTACCAGATCTTGTAATTGACATCCCGATCTCTATATTAAAATTAAAATTTTTCTGCAGACAGGGCCAGCAGATTGATATAAATGCTCGATAAAGAGCAATTTTCAAATGCCAAAGAATGAAACATCAGTGCAAGAAAATACTGAAATTGATAGTACAGTAGAGCCTCGCTATAGTCCATATTTGGTTCCAGATTTGACACTTGGGTCGCACTATAGTCCACGTCATTTTTTAAAATTGTCAACGACTTTTAGTATTGAAATTGCTCGACGGCTTCCACTTTCTCTGCGATTGTGGTACTTGTCCTCGTTCTCTTCATTATGGATCACAATTATCACAACAACTCAATAAAGTTTGCCAAAAATATTAAAATAATTATGACAACATTGCATGTCGCGTACTAAAAAACATAACCTAACTTAAAGTCAGTGTTTTGAAATCAACGGTCGATAAATCGTGGACTATAGAGCGATGGCCTATAGCGGGGTTCTACTGTAAAAGTAAAATTGAACAATTTAATTTTGATATCTCAGATATAGCTTTAAATTTCATTTCTGATTTCGAAATTTCAAAATATCTAAATTTCTATTTTTCAATTAGGGTAAAATGAGGTAATTTGGAACCATTTACAATTTGGGACACTTGAGATTTTCTCACTGTTTCAGATGAGCAAAGAGAAAATAAAGACCGCAAAATAGAAGAAAAAGACGTTTAAGAAGAAAAGGAACAGATTTCTTCCTTTTGAATCTATAAAACACTGAGAAAATCTCAAATGTCCCAAATTGTAAATGGTTCCAAATTACCCCATTTTATCCTAATGGATAAGTTTTTACAGTTCGAAGTTCGAAATCAGAGAAAAACCCACTTGTGACACAGATAGGAGTCAAATCGCAAAATATATCTTAATCCGCTTTTGATAACCCCCCCCCCCCCCTTAAGAGGTCAATATTATCTAGAACAGTCGTTTTTTCCTTTTTCCCGGCCCCCTTCTTCCGCTTAAAAACCGTGTTTGTTGGTTTATTTCAAAACCGATTCTTAGATTTTGTTTTTCATTTTCGAATTCGAAAATGTTTCGAAGGTAGTTACTAACTTCACAAATAAAACACACTCAACAATTGTATAGTACAAACATAAAAAATATTTACTGGATGGGCAGGAACGTGAGGGATTTGTCTCGTAGGGTTTGGTCGCAACTCGAAATTGAAATAGAATTAAGTAGACTCTCACTCAATCGGCTCTTTTTCAATCGGGCGACAAATTTTGTTGACAATTTTCACGTTTAATTATGAAGCTAATTCGGTCAAATTCGCTGTAGTTCTTCCTATTTTATCGTGATTCTTTATAATTGAGCACTTTTTGTGGAATTTACAAAGGCTTTGACGCTCAATTCTATCGCTAAACCGGATGATATTTTGCCCCATATTCCCGATTGAGAGAGAGTCTACTGTATATAGTCAGAAAGAGAAAGAGATGTATTTCTTATGACATGAAATAAACATTATCTATCTATCTATCTATATATCTAGTTAAGGTGAATATATCGTCCTTAGACACTTAAATCTGAAAAACATTTCGATATCGAATTTTCGAAGATCAAACTTAAACCACTTATTCAACCGATTTTCTTAAATTTGGGTTTTTTTAAGATCTTGAAATTTCTAACCCATCTGCATAGGACTTAATCGGTAATGAATCGGTAAAGTACCCGTAGATAATACACCTTTCACAAATTTACTTTTTATTTGTTCAACTGCTTGTAACTCATGCTAAAATATTCTAAAATCTGCTTTTCTTAAGCAAATTATTATTTTGGAATGTTTTTTTAGTTAAGTATTTAGGTCAGTATTTAAAACCATACACTCTCGAAACGAAGAATCTTAAATCTATTCATGTAATATCTTTTCAACTCTGATACATTAACCAATCTTGCAGGATTCTTTCAAAAATGAATTTTCTTTCTTTATCTGAAAAAATGCCATGAAAATTCACCAAAAATATCTCAGTGAGAAAATTGTTCCATAAATATCTGAGATATTCATGAGAGATAATTGTTAAAAAAAAAGCAGTTAAACAGAAAGAATATTGAGTTGAAACTATTTGAAATGGCCTCCCTCATTCTTCTCCCATAGTTGATCTCTTTAAGGCGAAATTCCAATCTATTGCGCCGCATTCATTGAAAGTCTTGGCAATCCGAGGTGTGAGTGAAGATTTATACAACCAATTAATTCCATTTGGAAATAATCCCTTTTGCTAGAGTGTGTTAAAGTGGAAAGAATTTACTGCGAGAGTTTAGGAATGCGGAAAAAATGGTATCCTTTTTGGAATAATTAGGGTATTTAGGGTGAAAGATGGAAAATTAGTCACAAGACAGAGAGACTTCCTTCCTTGACACAGAGATGAAGAAATAGCGACAAATTCAATTATGTAGTCAGTGATATGAGATGACAAATAAATTGAATGAAAGCATCGATTGAGGCTGATTTTTTTCTGCAGAAACCCCAAGCAAATCTCGATGAAACGATAAATGCACAAATTCACATTTAATTCCATTTATCTTCAGTAGCCAAGAAGAGTCCGTGGCAGAGAGAATGGATGGGAGACGAAGAATTGAAGATGGAAAAATCGGGAGTGATTCTTTGATATCTTTTCATCTGTCAACACAGATTAACTTAACCGCAACTTGTATCTCCTGCCCGTTTTTCCTTATTCTTCCAGCCAGATCTCTCGCCCTTCAATTGTCCCAAGTCCACAAAACGCACGCACAAGAGATTGCCTCCGAAAGCAAGTCACATGGGATCGGATTTATTTGCCTTGATTAAGTACCTGAGGATTTAATGTGAAACACCCAAGACATATGCGCGAAGATGTGGCAGGAAAAAAAGACGACAATCCAGACTCTCTTGGTGAGGAGAAAATGATCATTCATTGAAGGTGCGAAAGAATTTTATTGAATTGAGTGAATTGTGCTTATTCAAAATTCCAATGAGAGGTGGTAAATCTCATCCTCTTGCCAATCTTCCCATCTCTTCTCTAGAAGAAGAGTCACCTTAGTTCTGTCTGCATGCACATGATGGCAAATAAAAAAAATCAATTAACTGTCAATGGTGAGGAAAATGCTAAAGATGCACTTTAAAATCACTAAAAGAATTTTGCAAGATACCTTCCTCACATTCTATTGCTAAGAATTCATTATTAGACGCAATAGAAATAAGTGCTTTTACCGCTTAGGGACACAACCAATGAATCTGTGATAACTACGCCTTTTAGCAATCGAAGGAGTATAGGGGGAAGTGGGGTAGTTGTAAACACTGAGTTTTTTTAATTATGCTCTACAGAACTAGACCTATATGAATTCATTTTTATAGGGATCCTTGTCCATTAAGTAAATAGTCGACAAAAATCCAAGTAGGGGCAAGTGGGGCACCTTTGAAATTGAGATTTTTCACATATTTTTAAATAAAATTGAGCCTAATCGGGATATATTTTAGATTCTCAATATGTTTGCGTAGCTAAATTATATCACAAAAAGGCTTAATTTTATTTAAAAATAGGTAAAAAATACCAATTTCAAAGGTGCCCCATTTTCCCCTATAGACATAAAAAACAGTGTTTACAACTACGTCATATTTCTACCTTTACGACTGCCCCAGTTTCCCCTAACTCATTTTAATACAATTTACAAAAGTCACAATCAAACTGTCAATTTGATTTTATTAAAGTCTGAGTTTAACCTCTGATTGATTAATACACTTAATCAATATAAGTTGAATTGAATACGTCTGTAATACCAAGATTTAACAAACTTTATTACTTCTCCGATATCAAAAAGCGCGCCTTGAATTTTTAAAATACGTTTTGCGAATAATTCCTTAATTGGTAAGATTTAATCTTATGGAACAATAGATACCCAACCTTTTTTAAAACTTATTTAAAAAAATGGTTCTTATGAATAATTGTACAATAGGAGAAAATCTAAACCTTAGATCATTTTTTCAAACTTTTAAATAAACCTTTCAACACTTTCTAAATTATTATTATTATTATTAATTAATAATAACACTTTCTAAAAACGTATCTTTTGGAGAACATTTTTAACGATCCGGACAGGTTAAAATTGAAATTTAAATTAAATATAAACTTAATTTAAGTTTCATTATTTTATTAAATTCGACCGCTTATGCCTAATTGGGTTGCTGGCTTAGCACATTTAGTGCAGACCTCTACATCTCCTTATTCAGTATGAATTTAGGAAGGTGCTTGATATTAATATCGAAACGTTTCTATAAAAAAATCCTTAATTTTCTTAAGCCGTCTAGTCCTAGGACTTCCCTAAGGTCGCCTACCGCCTAAAGTGACTTGCATAGCTCTTCATAAACGGATATGTTCTTCACTAGACCTCTACAAGTGATTTTTTCAATCGCTCGAAGGTACCTCATCTAGGCAGCTTGCACTCGTGATCTATTCATTCGGTCAGAACCTTATCGCATGGCTAAAGGACAACATGTGGTAATTTTTAATAGAATTCAACTTTGAACGTTAACAATCCCTGACCATTTCAGATAGGTTTAAGAAAAAAAGTCACGAAGAAATAATTTTTAGTGTAAGATTAATGGGAATGCCCTAGGCCTAGACATACTCAAGAGTTCAGTCAAGAGACAGCTTAACGTAATTATAATCAAAATAATGATCAGTAGCCGAATTTTACAATATCAAATTTGAGAATGAGATTTTCAAATTTGAGAATCCTATTCTCAAACTCACACTACTCAGAATACTCACATTGATTTGAGAACGTTTTGTTCGAAAAATCGCACGCAAATCGCACAATAAGATGCTCAGTCATATTGCAATATTCATAAAAAATAATAAATAGTATCATTTTAGATGTTTTTGAACATATTTGTTTTTAGTAAATGTGAAAGATGAAAAAGTTGAGTTTACTCAATTATCAAACTCAAACTTTTTTGCTAAAACTCACACAATTTTACTCACATTGAATTGAAACTCAACTCACATTGGAGACGCTCAGAGCAAGAGTGGTCTCCATTGTATGCCATTCCCTATTAAAACGGTCTACTTTTGCTCTGAGCATCTCATTGTTCAAGTTGCATCCGATTTTTCGAACAAAACGTTCTCAAATCAATGTGAGTAGTGTGAGTTTGAAAATAGGATTCTCACATTTGAAAATCTTATTCTCATATTTGATATTGTAAAATTCGGCTACAGATTACATTTCCATCAGTTTCTAAATAATTCGTCTCTCGGCTTAATTCAAGAAACGGTTTAGTCAGTGGAAAACGTATGGGTATTTACTCAAATCATAATTTTGATTATAATTACGTTAAACCCTCTCCCGTCTTAAGTCGTAAGTGTGTCAAGGGCATAAGATCACGGTTTTATTTTACTCTTGCCCAACTGAAAAAGTGAAAAAAATCTCAAAGTTCAAAATCAGATTCTATGCAAAATTACCCTATTACACCCTATTGGTCAGAATTGAAAGGAAATATACACAGTAAAAAAATGTATAAAATTTTACTACTATAATAGTGCAAAATCGACCATTTTAGTTGTTTAATTTAAAAATGTTTAAAAAATGCACAACATTTTGGTAATTTATTGTCACGTGATTGAAAATTACCACTATTATAGTTGAAAAATTTTCAACAATGTTGTTTAATTTGAAAATGTGTAAAATTTTAACACTATAATAGTGTGAAATCGAATAAATTAGTTATTTAATTGCGATCTGTGTAAAATTCTCACTGTTATAATCATAAAAAATTTTCTACAATATTTCGTGATTTAAAACAGTTTGACAAGTTCTAAAAATTACCACTTTTACAATATGATTACAGTTTTTAACATTATTATAGTGTGAAAAAATACACAACTTTATGTTATTATTTAGTCATATAGAACATCAAATATTTATATGCATAATAAGTATATCGTGAAGATCCGAGCATCAGATGTAATCATTTCGCATTAGGGGGGATCCCGAGTACAGGAAAAACCAATAAAAATGTTTGAAAAGGCAAAAAAATCAAAATCTTCAAAATGAAAAGAAAATTCAACAATAAACAGAGTTCAACAATTTTTGAATTTACACATAAAAAATCAACAATTTTTAAATTCAACAATTCCAAATTCAACATCTTGAAAATCAACAACTTTAAATTAAACAATTTTATATTTAACACTTTTTCCAAATTTAACACTATAATAGTGGTGTGAAAGATTACACACTATAATAATGTAATTTTTTTTACTGTGTAGCTTTTAAATCCGATCATTTAGCCAAAGAATTAAGCTTGGTCTTACACATCACACTTCTGCCAAACTTTTTTATTGCAGCCTAACCTAGAGCTCAGTGTCTATCCTACCATCACACGTAAGTGACACCGCGAGGTAGGGGAAGGTACTCTCCCTGCGAACGTTCATGCCTTCGAATTATGTGAGTTTCTTTAATTTTTCCTAAGATACTTTGACATTATTATCACATAATTATCAATTATTGATAATAAGCTAACTAACGTTTAATATAAATATGTAGAGGAAACTGGGGCACCACCAAACACGGGGTAGCACCAAACACTAATTTTTATTTGTTAACTATTTGGACTGTCTCAACTATTTCTTCAGTAGACAAGCATCCCTCCTATAGTGCCTATAAATTCCTATAGGTCTTGTCCTTAGAAGTCGAATATCTGATTAAAACCCCGCAGTGTTTGGTGCTACCCCGTGTTTGGTGGTGCCCCAGTTTCCCCTAAGTGTCTTAGAAAAACAAAAGAAAATTCACATTATTCGAAGGCATGAACGTTCGAAGGGAGAGTACTCTCCCCTACTTGATTTGCTTCACTTGCTTCAATGATACTGCACTAGATTGAAAAGGTGTTATGATAACTACAGTCCTACCGCCGTTAATAAGTAGAATATTCGGTAGCCAAGGCATTTAATCATTTAAGTCAAAAAGTTCTCGGTGGTACGAATTTCTGTATTTTTCACTAAAGTGGATCTATATATGTGTAAACATCAACCGCAGAGAAAATAATTGCAGCAACATCTCATCCCCTTTTCACCCAACCCCCTTATATGAAAATAAATTTATGTGAAAAGATTATTTAGCTGTATTAATAAAATGTGTCGCTATATAAATTGGTCGAGGGACTTTTATAAATCTTCCCATGTGTCAAGGAAACGGTAGAAGGATGTTAGAGGGTGGGTATTTCTTCATGATTTTGAAAGACATACCCTTCTGAGGTGAAATTTGGCTCACATACAGAAAACAAACATGCCATTTAGTTCCTTTTGGGAAAACCGTTCTGACTATGACAATGTATATGGGATTTCTCCTGTACCAGGCAACAAACCTTACTAGTGGTTAAAATACCGACTTCATAAATCTGCACAGGAATAATTTCATAAATGCTGAGACTCTGGGAAATATATACATATTTTGTATGGGTAGAGTAAAATGGAAACAGTGACTTCGGTGGCACATATGGAGTTGTAATGTGGAAACTTGTATTGGCCTCCTGCTGCATTATATCACTCAGTGGGACACACACCGTCGTGGATTTACCTTTATTATTATTATTATTGCATTATTACTCAACTGAGCGGCATTTCAACCCACTCTGACGTGTGCCAGAGCAAGATGGAAAATTCACCCAACACATATCACAAGTCCCCAAAAACACTGAACTGAAAATGCTCTGTGACATTGCTTTATGTTGTTTTGGAGCAGTATTAAAACTTTGTGCAGTCTCTCCCCCTACCTTAAGCAAACTCAATTCGACCAAAAAGGATACAAAATGTGTCTCATGAAAATCGTATTTTCATTAAATTACTTAATAAATCACCATCTTGTGTGTGCTTTTTTCCCGACGCGCGCAAAAGCTCATTTTCTCTTGCTTTGGCGTTCTTTCTACAGAGCACTCGAAGCACCAATCGTGCACGACAATTTAAACTTTCTTATCACTCATTCGCTTCTCATTCTCGCAAATAGACTTTATTGGTGACGGTGGACAAAGAGAAAATAATTGAGACATTAGTATAGAAGAAAAGATGCAAGGAAGAATGGGGCAGTTTCACAAAGATCAACTTTTCTAACAATTCTTTTTGCAAAATTAGTATTATTTATGATAACTGTGTCTGTGTCCATACCATATTTACTTAAAATTAAGGATCTACGCCTTTTTTTATACACGAATAGGGTTGCCAAATGGTTTTGTATGTCACTCAATTTTATCCAATCAGCCCCCTTGAATATTGCAAGTTTTAAAGTTCGAATTTACTATTCGATTCTTATTAAACGCTGAACAGGGGCAGGGAGATGTCGTTGCCATTCCTACATGATATTCAAAATATTTATTTAAAAAAAAATAAAAGTATAAAATGAAAAATAATTAAAGAACACTTAGTTCACCTTAAGGACATTTTCAACCAAGGTAGTTTTACTGTTTTGAAATCTCTTTTGTTGGATCTATTTCCAAAAACCCCAAAATTATTTAATTTGGATTAAAAATCGATGAAATAATATTAACATAGGGGAAAGTACTCTCCCTTCGAACGTTCATGCCTTCGAATAATGTGAATTTTTTCTAATTTTCTTAAGAGATTTATACATGATTATCACATAATTATCAATAATTGTTAATAAGCTAACTAATATTCAATAAAAATATTTAAGTCTCTTAGAAAAATTTAAAGAAAATTCACATTATTCGAAGGCATGAACGTTCGAAGGGAGAGTACTTTTCCCTAATTGTTCAAAACATAATTTTTAAACTTTTCAAAATAGGCTTTTCCGAAAAGAAGCTACAACTTTGTCTTAGAAGAGGTTTTTGGAGTCGTAAAGAGCTTTTTATATTCAATGTTTAATAAATTTCCCGCTATTTTCTTCCAGGAAACGTCTTTTTGGTGGATTTAGCAAGCTTTCAGCTTACGATCACCACCGAATAATTGAATATAATTTTTTTTAATTTCAAACATATTGAAAAGAATATTTGATTTCTTTATCGGAATTTTCACTCAATAAAAGGCCATTTTGGAAATAAATATTTTAGACGTTTTAAAGACTTTTTTGAGTAAGTGTTCTCGTCTTTGCAAATAAATTTGAGATCATAAAAAACTATGTATAAATGGATTTATGCTGTATTTTAAACAGAAAACTTGCTGAAATCTTCTTAAGGGAGTTTCAATAAAGAAAAATTAAAGCTGGCAAACATTTACTTTTGTAAAACTATTTGAAGACTGTTTGTGACTTATTTGAACCACTTAAAATCAACAAAAATCGGATTGAAATAAGTCGATAAGCAGTCTAAAGCCTTTTTGATCTAAGAATATCGTTTTGAGACATTATTTTCGAAAGCTTCAAATGTAATTTTCTCCGATATAAAGCTTTTTAGATCCATGACAACGTTTTTCTATCCCTTTGTCGCAATCCGTCAAAATATGCGCAAAAATAGAATAAAAAAACAGAGTTTCCTCGAAAAACAGTCCTATAAGTGCATTTCGTTTCCCTAAAGACCCTTATTAAGGGTTTTATTGATTCGTAAAAATTAGACTTATTTTTTCAAATTTTCAGGAAAACTCTTCGAAAAGGATTTTCTTTTGGATATAATCATATAATTAGGTCCCTCCTCTTACTAAAGTCTTGGCTACATCTTTGACACTAAAATAGACCCTTGTATTAATCCTGGCGAATGATGGGGACCTCAATCTAATGTTTATACAATTTTATATTTACAATTTTGTTCTTGTTATTCCGGGATACTCCTTAATCAATTTCTGACACGGCGTTGCTCCTTATATCCTTCACTGGGTCTTCATTTCCTTACTATTATATTGTTTCGCCATTAATAGCAGAAAGTCAATCTTATTATTTTAAAGATATTATTTTAAAATGGAACTTACTATGATACTGTTATGATATAATTTATCTCGACGAAGCAATTGTGAAGGTAAATTACATCATGATAATATTCAGTTCTATTTAAAAAATTAAAGGTTGAAAAAATCCTATTTTAAAAGTGCCCCTCTTCCCCTAATATTCTAAAAACTTCTAGTCCGCAATTTTATCTCGTCTTTTTAAAATCATGTCCTGAAGCCAAAAGACTTCAGATGATTATGTTAACTTAAGACTTAACTTACGGTTGCAATCAGTGCAATCATCGAAACCATAAAAAAAAGAAAAGATTCATCCCCTGAAGAAAAAATTTTGAAAACCTTCTTAATCACCCATTTAAGACACTTGCAATGAACATTCACCCCCTTACATCGACCCAATATTAAAACGAAGAAAAAACCACCCTCGATATTATCACTAAAACATCTTCATTTCACACTCAACACAGTGGCCAAAAGTAATTTATTCTGCCAGTAAATAAAAAAAGGAACAATAAAAGAGATATGCAATTGCCTCAGCCAGTGAAAATTATCTAATATTAAAAAATACCTTCTGATGCGGGAATGTAAGAAAAAGAAAATTGTGAAAATTTCTCCACCCCACTTTATACTTTTTTACGATGTTCCTTTTGAGCAATTAACACACGCTAAGGAAATTCAAAGAGAGTGAAAATGTTGAATATTTCTGGTTGAGAACAATCTCTGATTAGAGTGGTAAATTATTAAAAAGAGCGAGATGGTACATTTTCCCTGGAAAAACCCTTAAGAGAAATTGACCACGAATGGATGGTGAGGGTATATAAGACATTATTGTGCGAAACATTAAGATGATGCGCCTAATGATGCTCATGATTTTCTTTAATTTTCACCACCCACTTGAATATTATTGCTATACCTCTTCCCCCTGAACCATGAGATAAAAATATAATTGAATTTTCTCTCCTGATTGTCTGTGGCTTCAAATGAGAATATTCTACTGACTGTGAAAATTCCTAAAGAATTTACGTAGCAATTTTTGCTTTTATAAAGATTTCAAATAAAATAGACCCAAGGAGGAAAATATCTTTCTTTAAAAAGTGGCACACATTGCAAAAGTTGTCCAGAGATTAAAATGGCAACAGATAAAATGGGAAATCATTTGGAAAGTTTGATGGAGTGAGTTGAACGCAAAAAATCACAGTTAAATCTTCACGGTGGCCTTAAGAACATAATTAAAACACAAGAGGCGTAATTTTACTTAATTAAATTCCCTTCTCACCCAATTGTGTCAGTGAGAAGCAGCAAAAAAAACTGGCAATATGAGAATTTATATACACTCCGGAAAAATCGCACATATTTGATTGAAATGTTATTTGAAAAAGAAACTTGTTAATTAAATTTATAACTCAAATTGAGTTAACAGATTAGCAAACGACAGATAATAAATTATGCTAAATTTTGAGAGTATTCTTGGCAAAGTCAATAAACTTTGGTTGGAGCGTTGAACTAACCCCTACACTGTCCAAATTGCCAACCCCTAATTTTCCAAGTACACTGAATGCCCTAAAAAAGGCGAAAAAATGCAGAAGAAACGCGTTCATTGTAGCGAATCAAATAATTTCTCCCTCAAGGATTTTTTTCTATAGACTAAGGTCCTCTCCTTAGCGTTTATCCACCCTCCTGGCTTTTCATTGAAAATCGCCCAAATGGGTGAAAAATCTCAGCTTGTTGCCCACACAAAAAGAAGCAATAAACACTTTTAATTTCTCGCCTTTCGCGTGTCTTTTTTTGCTGCCTTCCTCCTTGTCAAGTGTTAAGGACATACACAAAAAAACAGGACATTCTTTTAACTCCCAATTGAGAACTTTTTTCAAAGGGATGCCTCTTGAGAGGAAGAGAAGATTATTGCCTGGGTATAAAAAGAGGGAAAGTTCAAGAAGAACCAAGATACTTTTCTTATGGTCCTCGTCCTCATACTCCAAATCCCCCATTCACCCACTGTCTATTGCCCAGGAAAAAAAAATCCTGATATTAAACGTTGTTTATTTCATAATTAGATTTTTGTCTTTTGCAAGGGTGCGAGAGAACCAGGAAGATACACCACCAAAAGACATACAAAACTGACGAAAAAGAAAAGCTATATGCCAAAGAAGAGGGTTGGAAAGATGACACTCAACACTCCCTCGTGTAACATAGAAAAAGAAATATTAATATAATTTTTTTTTGTTCATCCTATCTTCTGGTTCAAATAATCTGCCGAATTCACCCAAATCGATTGAGACATCAAATTCCCTTCCATACCATTCACACTACCAGAAGCAGAGATACGTATAGAAAAGTGTAGAAGAACTCTAAACAAGTGTTTATTTCTTCTCAAATCTTCTGTTTTCTCGTTGTGGTCTTTCGAACAAGCACACCTTACAAAACAACGAATAAAATGCCACAAGGTACAAGGAGATAATCCAAAAACTTATGCACTCTGTATAACTCCTTGTGTAACTCTGTGAAATGGGTTGGCTAAAGCTAAAGGGTAAGAAGAACTTTTACAAAATTGAATACTAGTAAAAAACTAATTCAATTCAAGAAATATTTGTAATTTTTTTTTAATTTCCTCTTTAATAAGCCACCCTAAACCACATGGAGCATATAAGGGAAGAGCACCAGCGATCGGCGCAGTGTTCCTCGGATCGTCAGGTTAATACCGTATTATTGCTCCAAATCAAATAAATTTTCAAAAATTATTAACTACTTTTTAGCGTTTAGCTCTCACAAGAATGCACTGCATTAAGCTCAAATTTAATATATAAAACCATTTTTCCGTGAGACGCCAGATTAAATTCGTGACGATCCGAGGTACAGAGTGCAAGTTTGCAATTACACATATTTCTTATTAATTTATTGTAAAAATTAAAAATTGAAATGCGCAGATATAGTTAAAGGGATCATTAATATACCAATTAGCATACATAAAAATACCAAATAGTGTTTTGAGGATTGTATTTTCAACTAAATATGGAGCATATCTCTTAACATTCCGATCCGGGGTACTCTTCCCTTATGCTTAATCAACACGATCAGCGCGAGTTTAGTAGCATTAGCGGTCAATAGACACCGTCCAAAACACACCTTAGGAGTAAAATAACTGAATTTCACATAAAAATTAGTTATTGGCCATGAATCAATGCATTACTGGCTCAGAACCAATTGAAACCGCCTCAGTTTTATCAGAAATTCCAAGACCTTTCCGACGAACTCAAATATGATACCATTTGGATGAAAAATACGCTCTCTAGAGCATTTTTAAACCTTTGACCTTGACAACCCGTTATTATGAATGATTCAATGGTATTTTCGTTTATGAACAAAATGTCTGCCGGGGTAATATCTAGAACATACAAAAATTTAAAAAAAAATCACACAGCACGTTTTCAAGGAATTCCAAAAATATATGGTTTTGGAGGGGTGGTTTAGGAGTATAGGAAAATAATGAGAATGTTAACGATCCTTGGATCAACTTATAGAGGGGTTCCCTGAAGGTCCCAAGTCGCTATCTCTTATACGGGCTTCAGATCTAATGCCCTAGACTAAAGTCCAGAAACGACTAAGCTCGTTCATAGCCAAGTTAGTTCCTGACACACTACGAACGAGGATTAGCATTCACTGGTATCCACACAACATAAGTTTCGTGGGTTTTTTCAGATATTTCTACTGAAATGCATTAAATAATACTCCTCTGAAAATGAAACTATTTGTAAATTCATGTCTCAGTACACGTGCAATAGTTATGGTTAATTACATTTATTTATGAGGTGGAAGCTAACTCGCGACTTAAGCCAATTTAAGCGATTTTAGTGAATAATTCTTGTTGTTATACGTGAATTGTGAAGTAAATTTAAAAGTAGTTTCATTTTCAAAGGTGTACTAGCGCATTTCAGTAGAAATATCTGCATAAAAACCCACGAATGATATGTTTTGTGAGTACCAGAAAATGTTAAGCCTCTTTTGTAGTGAGTCAGGAACTGACTTGGTTATGAATGAGCTTAGTCGTCTCTGGGCTTTAGTCGTAAGTGTGTCCAGCACATAAGGCTTAGCCATATGGCTTAACTTCTCTAATTTCTTATCAATCGACGTGGTTTTTTTTTGAAAAATCATCACTATTGAATTTTAATTCACTATTGGATTATTTGACAACATGAGAAAGTGATCCATTAAATTTTGAAAAAACAATAAAATTGGTTGCTATTTTGAATTTCGAGACCATCGGGACTGGGCTAAACCTTAGGTATGAAACGGGCCTTACCATTTGGCCTCTAGATCAGCCAACAACTGAACGAACAAACAACGTCATGACATATCTCAGAAATCATCTGCAACGCGAAGATTTGTCGAAAAAAGTGGTCTGCAGGGGGTGGAAGGTGGAAATTTTAGGGGTTGAAAAAAATTGAGGGATTATGTTATACTGCTCGCTCTGTGTAGTTCGAGCAGTAAAAACGCATACGACGAATATCCATTATCGAAAACTAACGTAAAATTGGGTTTAAACGGTTCAAAGGCTGAGGGTTGGAAGACCAAAAACAATAAAATACGCCGATCTGCATAGCGTTATTGACTGAAATCGGGCAAAACTATCAAAAACATCATTACCGATGACAATTAATCAATTTGAATGAAAAGCTGCTCGTTGCCAAACTATAATTACTCATTATCTATTAATTTTCATGACAGTCGAAAAATAATTAGAAATATAGCCACATGCACTACCATTTATCTCATACAACATCCCTTTTCTTGCAATCCAAGACACTTTTTTTTTTCTTATAAACAGAAAGGCAAGTTGACTTCGTCATATATAACAAGTAATCTGTTAAAAATTGACTTTCAATCCCACGTACTTTGTTGTAACACTAATATTTAATGTCCTAAAATATTCTAAGCAACTAAGTTATTATGCATTTATATTTTCCCAACTTATTTTAATTCTACTTAATCCAATATACTGCATAAATCACGAGGTTAAGCACAGATACCTAAATTCTGTACCTAAATTTTAATTTGTACTAAAATTCATAATGTACTAAAAATAATTCCTGAAGGCTCCGGCACACATTTTAGACAAGGAAAATTTCATGAAATCAAAATTGACATCCCTTTCTTTCTCACATGTTTTGTATATATTCATATCCTTCTTTCTCTCTCCAAATTCGATTAAGCTAAATTGAATTTGTGATGTTTAAAAAAAGAAGAAGAGTGCGAAAGAATGAGATAGACATATGCAAAGCGTGTGAGCAAGAGAGCGATTCCAATTTCGACTTCATGAAATTTTCCTGATCTAAAAGGTATACCGGGGCCATAATGATCTGCAAAACCAAATGCAGTAAACTGTCCCTTCTGAAAGGAATCAGAAGCAAAACAAGGCTTCACTAAAGATTAAAAACGAGAAAAAAAGCAATATTGAATTTTGAACAAGTGTGTTATGTTGAGAATGGGACTGAGAAAAATGTCTACCAGCTTCTGAAACAGAGACACGTTCCAGTTTATTGAATAATCGAACACCTTTTTGTGCCCTACCACACAACACACATCATCCTCTCCGGGAGCATTTTGCACCATGTCCAGCGAATTCATCACATTGAGACACAAAATTGAGAGATAAAGGAATTGCTAAGTCTTTTTTTGTGTGGTAACACTATAACCCTTTCTTTGGGGACTATTTCAAACTTCTGGCATGCTTCAAAGACGCCTCTCTTTGGCCTCAAAATATTATAAGTTCTTTTGCTCGTGTTATAAGAAATTTCATTGATTTCTCCATGCACGTCATTCTTTTCTGTGGCGGTTTTGAAAGGTGAGAAACATCATGAAATAGTGAGAATATCTTCTTCAAAATTTCTGGATGTGACAACCTTAGGCCCCATGGAGCAAAAAGTAATTGTGGAATAAAAAAAGAAAAATTGACTAACCTTGTTGGAAGTATCTTTTGGACAGTGAATAAGCATGCGGAAGACGGTAGAGTGGATGAATTCCATTGTCCAAACGTAAATTAAGTGGTTCGGCCCCATTTGATGTCTTCGGGGCTGCTGGAGAAATATCACAATAAACAATTAATAAAAAGAAAGAAAGCAATGTTCAAGAAGAAATTGGGATGAGAAAGATTTGTTTTTCAAAAGTGGAAATTCAATTAATTTTTGATACAGTAAATTCATTCTCTGTCAACCAATCAATATTTTCGTGTGAAAAATGCTTCTTCCAATCTACAACCCTGTCACACCAACAACATTCATTCCTTTCCTGGGAATTGAGTCTTCAAAAATCGAACGACACCCAACTCCAAAAAAACAACCGATCAAAGACAAAAATATATACGACATATCCATCCTTCTATAAATATTTCATCAATTCCCTCTCTGTTCGCGCCAATTGCAACAGCCAGCAAACCATTGACATTTTTGATAAGAACCTCAAAATACATCGAAGAAAAAAAGCCCTATGCACCTCCGTTCACAGCAAGGTATTGCTAAAAAAAAAGTCGTCGATAAATTGATTGATGATACAGCAAAAGAGTAACCTCTCCGCCACAGAGTCTTCCAAGCCGTCCCAGAGACAAAAACTGGTCAACGAGGTTAACAATTCTTGTCAACGAGATACGTTACACCATTGATTCCAAATTCAGGAATTTACCCTTTTGCCAGACACTTCTGCAGAATGACAAAACGGCGAAATAGCCGCGAATCAACAAACAAAAAATAAACCTTCACCTCCTCTTTTCAAACATGTCAATATTTTTCACCCATCCCCCCCTATTCCTTTGTACCCCATGGGATGTCTCTATTTAATTGGAGACACCATGCCATCCAGTAAAAAAAGTACCCACTGATTGAATTTTAATTTATCTGAAAGTTTTTTTTCACAAATTCATTTTGTGCATTTCCGCCCGTCGCCCAGAAAGTGTTAAATGGCCAATTTGGGGGACAAACACACGGCATTTGCAACATGGGAAAAAGGAAAAATTCAAAATTGGGCTGAAATCATATCGATCACGCTTGTTACACATCCTCACACAACTCTTTGTCAATTTGCTAAGTGGGAAAACAAGTCAATGATGTCACTGAAAAATTTATAGTCTATCGAAAAGGACTCACAAATCTCATGCTAAAATCCAGGAAATTTACAACCCAGAACCTTCATCATTTTTAGGGAAAAGTCAGCCAAGAGAAGACCTAACTGAAAATGATCTCAGAGAGAGAGGTTTTCAAAATACAAATTTATCAGAATTGATGTATTTTCATTAAGTTTGAAGCCTTTGAGGTCCATTTAAACCTGGGTATTTTGATTCGAAATCTTCCTTTCGAAATCATAATTCCTATTGAGCTGTTCATTCAGAATCAGAATCATCTGTTTTGTGTGAAGTGAATAAATTTGGAAAGTGAAGTTGTTTCAACAAAATAATTGGAATATTCCATGTATTTTGAACTGATTAATTCGTCTATAATTTAAATATTTTATAATATTACATCTTTTATCGTCATTTCGGACTTTATTGATGGCATGCAAAGTGGTAAAAGAAATAAATAAGCCGAGAAATTGATTGATTTGATAAATTGTAAGATTTAATTCTCTCAAGATTGTAATAGCATGTTTGCTAAGTTGAAAACTTCTTGCTCCTGAGTTTTAACCATGGTTATCTCCAAATTCTTTAACCCTTTAACGACGAGACAGTTTTAGCTGATCGAAAATCAGCAATAAAAATGAAACCGATAAACAGAACTTGTAAAACGTCTTACATCTAAATTTCGAGAAGCAAACAGAGTCTGTATTTTTTGTCTCTATGAACGATAGGGACAAAAATAGCCCAAAAATTTAAATTATTTTTCTGACGATACCAATGACTGATAATTTTCACTCTAACGAAAAATTTTATGATTGAGTATTATAGTTTCCTTTTCCAAAACGGTTTTGCTTAAAAAAACTGAAAGTAAAAAAATAACTAAAATAATTTTCAATAGGGGAATGTAGGCATGGTTCGCACAGAGCGAACTTTCAAACGATGCGCATTTTCTATTTGTTTGCAAAGAGCTGACTTACCATTTCTCATCTCATTTCATGGCCTTAATAATTATCTATCTTTTGGCTAAGAAATAACGCACTAGCTTTTTTTAAATAAAGAGAAAATTTGCGTTGTTTGAAGGTTCACTCTGTGCGAACCTTACCAACATTCCCCTATGTGAATTTAAAAATTCGTCATTTTTTAACTTAAATATTTATCATACAGCAAATAGGTGGAGACTTGCAAAAAATATCCTAGATTCCTTCAACCTTCTACTTTGCAATTACATACATATAAATACAAAAAAAATAACTTTAGGTAGTTAGGAAAAATTATTTTCCTTATGGGACACCGGTGTTCCAATCGTCCTTAAAAAGGGTTAAATTATCTTCTATATAATCATTTTAATTACACTAAAAATAAAGATTTAACCATTTAACGTATATATATGCATTTTACGTATATTAAAATGAAATGAAAGTAAAAAAAAACTAAATATCTTAAGGGATTACATGAGTTACAAAAATCATTTTCTCTAAAAATTTTCCAACATGATGAAAAGATACTTCATTCAATCATTTAAGAACAGTATACTAACAATAACTTCTCAAATTTTTATTTAAAAATTATAGGGGAAAGTGCGGTGGCAGCCAAAATCCCGAACGCCAAAATCCCGAAAAGGCCAAAATCCCGAAAGCCAAAATCCCGAAAGCTAAAATCCCGAATGTTCGAAATCGTGAAAGGGATAAAATTATATGGAGGAAAATGTTCAGAATAATTTCCCAAGACGCAGAAGATTTCCCTTTGCCTCCAGCAAGCGCGGGTGCAATTCTAGGAATAGCAGACACTTTTAAAAATTCGGAATTTTGGCCTATTCAGAATTTTGGCTTTCGGGATTTTGGCGTTCGGGATTTTGGCTTTCGGGATTTTGACCGTGACCCAGGAAAGTGGTCTGCCTTTGAACACGGCAGCCCTTGAATGTTTCATTTTTTCCCTTATTTCCCAAAGTGAAAATTCTATTTTGTGAACTATTGTTAATTTAACTTGTTAATTTTATGAACTATTAATTATTTTCTATTAAATTCGATTAACAAAATGGAATTTTAGCTTTGGGAAATAGGAGAAAAATTGGAACATTCAAAGCCTGCCGCGTTCAAAGACAGACCACTTTCCCCTACCATTTGCACCTGATTTTCAGACCTTTTTGAAAAAAAAACTTTACTTTTCGATGGACAACATTTTTCAAAGAAGGTTTATTTGAAGTTAGAAAACGACATATATCTTGTAACCAGAAAAGTTAAAATCGTACTTGAGCGAAGGCCTTTTGAAAAAATATTGAAATTTGCATTATTAGTAATAATTTAAAAAAAAATCAGCGTATTTTACACCACGCGCATTGTCCTAAAATAAGTTGTAATCAATTAAACAAAATTCCACGCTCAAATACGAATTAAATCATCTACTATTACAAAATATTTGGGTTTTTGACTTTGGACATTGTCTTTCGATAAATTTTTTGCAAGTAATCTTGTCCACAGAAAAAAAGTCGTTTTTTCTACAAAGGTCTTAAAAACCCAGGTCAAAACGACTTTAAATAAAAATTTCAGAAAATGTCAATTTATTATATTGATATTATGTTTATTATGTGCTTAAAAGCTTGAATTAAACACGTTTTTTTGCGGAATAAAGTTTAAAAAAAAACGCAGTTTTGTAGTCTTCGTGACCCACGTAATCCCTTAAGGAAATTTTTGTTTACTGATTAATTTTTCAGATTAAAAAAAAACTATCCGTAAAAAACCATAATCTCTTTTATTTATGAGTAAATGAAACTATAACGAAATTCATTGATCGTCACGAATGGTATCCAATCAATTTGTAACAAAGGTAATCGATGTAGTGTAATGCTTTTGTTAGATTAAACTATAAAAATACGCATAAATCTTATAAAAAAATTTTAAAGTATAATATCATTCTATTATTTTCCCTCTTATTCAATTTATAAAAAAAATAAATTGGTAAAGTTTTGTAATTCTTACAATTCCAACTTCTGATAATCTTGAAAATTTTTCGACATGACTATCTTTTATCACAAAAAATCCTGTTTTACAAAAATAAGCTTCACCTTTATTGGAATCTTCTGGTTCTTTTTTTTTGTGAATTGTTCTCAATAATTTGTTTCAAGATTTTTGGATAAGTTTAGCTAAGCTAAAAACAATTTTTAGGTAAGATTTTTGGTTTAAAAGATTGTTCTTTTTGTATTTACGTTTTCTATAAAACTTGGTATCTGTTGATATATATTTACATATTTGTCTATCATGTGTAAAAAATTGAAAAAAAATATATTTGGAATATATTTTAAAAGTTATATTCAGCATAACCTCACATTCCAAACTTACTCTTTAACTAAATAAGAGAATTAGGTTCATAACAGAATTTTTATGATTATCTATATTTGGAAGAAAATCAACATTTCAAATTCAAAGATTTTTCAAACATTCTGTAATACCTTTTTCAAGATACTACACGCAATATAATGCATCCAGTGCACCAATCCGAAGAGCGGTTCTCTCCACAACTTCTTCAGGTAACCTCTTAAAGCATACACCATTGGACGAGTCATTAAATCACTGAGAAAAATTGTTATCAATTATATTGGCAAACAACCATTATATCGCCAATAACAATATCAATGAGACAAGACGGCAAAAAGGAACAGTCAGCATTTTACAACATTGTGCTTAAATACAAGAAACATGGAGTATAGAGTTGCCCCAACGAAACTTGAAAAAAAAAACAACAAAATATGTATTAAAAATCCTTTTGCCTGGAGTTTAAGCTCACACAATGTCGATATGCGTTAAGTGTGTATCGTAAAAATTTGCATTCAATGGAATCATCTGGTGAGTATATGCACTTTTGCCAACCCAGCGAAAAATTGTCTTCGATCGCGCCATCAATTCACAAGCATCTCTCTCTTCTTCATGCATAATCGCCTCTTCACTTAAAATATATGGAAACTCTTTATCCTCAACCATTGAAAATTTTAAGGAAGAAAAAGAAGTTGTCCTTATCAGTTTGAAGGAATCTCTTTGGCTTTGGCAAGAAACACAAGAAAAAATCATCATAATTGATAAATTCAACTCACAGACGACATGCAAAACTCACTGCTCTCAATTTGAGACCAACTTTATAAAGAAAACAAAAATCTTGAAAACCACATTGTATAGATTCACATGCATATACCATTTGACACTCTTTATCCAGTTTGTGAATAAATTTGTTCGGAAAATATTTATTGCGATGAATCACAAGTGAAAATTCACCAGCTGCAAACTGGCAATTTCTCAAAAAGATCAAATTATGCAAGTTTGTGCCTTTTCTTCTTCCCAACAAGAACCTCTTTCTCTTTCTAGATTTCAACTAGAGATGCATACTTAAAATCCACCTTTTTATTATTGTCTTGCATTTCTGGAATTGCATATACACGCATTTTGTTCGACAAGCAAGTGCATCAAATACATAAATTTTCTTCCATTGGCATAAAACACACAGCAGACACACATCACAAAATCCACATGGTAAATCCCTTACTTTACAACCCCCTTTTTTTGGAAAACCCCCTGTGAAAAATTGGCATTTTATACAACAAAATAAAAAGTTGGGAAATAACACTCCCAAAAACACAAAACATTATGTATCTCAACAAAATAAAGCACCACTCGCGCAATCGACCATTAAATTAAGTCCTGAATTTTGCAAAATGCATCGAAAAAAAAAACAAACCAAAAAAAAAAGAACAACAGGATACATACAAGTGAGAGAACCAGAAGAGATTAAATATGCTCAATTTCTCATTGAACAGTTCGTAAATCTTGTTCTGCACTCCCTCTTTTTTTTGTTTGCCAGCAGCCTCTTCATCCCATATTGGACAAAAAGGTCTCTCCTCTGGCGCGATAAAAGAATTATAATATACAATAAAATGCAGAAAAAAGGCCAGAGACAAGGAGACCAACAAGGTGGATTAACGATGTCACAGCAGAAAAAACGAGTGCATTTGAAAGAAAAGAAGTAAAGGAACAGTATTGTGACTTCTTGTATAACTTCTCCATAAAGACAAATACTTAATACGCCCAGCTACTACTTCTTTTCCACAAGGGAACATCCAAAGTGAGATGAATTTCAAAGTAACATATGAATTCACACAAGGAAATACACTCAGATAAAAAAATAATAATTTTTATGGTAGCTCCAAGGTTAGTGTCCTGGTTAAATGGAGGGATTTGGTGCAAACACAAGTAGATTTTGATTTTCCAATAGTGTCTTGGATAAAAGGTAAATGGAACTCTATTTGCACAAAAAGTCGTTGAAGTTCGAAGAATTCAAATTCAATTTCGAATTTTCATACTAAATTGTCGAACAAGATGGGGAAAATTTATTAAATATCACACTAAAAAGCTCGCAAAATACTTACTCAGTGATTATGGATTGATTAAATAAACATCATGGCTTTTTGTTTTTCCTCACAAAAAAGTGAAGACCAACACATTTTGACACTTGAGCAGTTCGAATTCGAACAGGATGTATTTTAGCCACCTTGTGAAAGTATCAAGAAGATTGTCTCTTATTTGGCTTTTCAAATAGATCTTAGAATTTTTTAAGATCTACTTGTGAATGATAAGGTTGTGGCGGTTGTGGCACAAAGTTTGAAAATGCTAATAGTTCAATTGACCGCCAAAACACAGTATATTTTTGTGTTCATAATTGATTGTCAAAAAAAAAATCGAAATTTTGCTGTGATGTATATTAGCTAATCCGAGTACCCTAGGCCAAAGTTTCCTTAAGACAAAATAGTACATTCAAAGAACGATTTCGAAAATTTAATAAAAGGCACTTTTATTTATCGCTTCGCCCGTATGATGGCTGAAGTATAATTCCTCTTCGAATTTAGAAATGTGTCTCGAGTGTCAAAATATGTCAGTCTTAACTTTTACGTAACGAGACTCATAATGTTCCTGTCCCATAATTAAAACTTTTAACAATCATTGAATTACTCCTTCGACATCGACAGCTTCTTGTAGTATTTCATAATTTTTCTAATTTTAAGCGAATTTTCAGTTAAAAAATAGAAATTTTTATGATTTTTTCAAACATAAACTACATTTTAGGAAAATAGAAAAGTTACTCCAAAACTTTTAGCCGAGACACTTTTCGAGAAACAAAGTCCGACTGTGCAGACACTAAATTTCGCAATTATTTTGTAACTAAAGGTGTCGCGGGTAACTGTCAAAATTTTATCGCGAATTTTTAAAAGGGTAACCTTGTTTGAAATTATTTTTCATAAATTTTAGTTCTAATGCAATTTTTAAATACAACATCTCACTCATTCTGAGATATTTGTCAGAATTAAAGAGAAACAACAACGAGAATGTGGGAAATTGATCAGGCGATCGCGAGACAAGACATACCCCAAGAAACAATTTTTTCTTAATATAGTGTTGTAGAATTCCTTAAGTAAGGCACTATAGAACGAAAAATCTTTTTATTTACTTATAACGCTCTTGGTCCCATCATTGAGATTACTATAAGTAAAGTGGCGCACTGTTAAGGATCTTAAGAGCTCCTATAGGAATTTCTACAGAAAATTCTCACTTTAAGTATTTTAAAAGTGCACTAAAAAACTTGTTTAAGACTTGGTTCTATAAGGCAGCTATTTTGCTTCTTGGGACACCACCATTATTTTACGGCACTGCTATATTTATTTAAATTTTCTAATTAACGAAAGATGATTTTTTTTTTGAAAAAAGCTTACAATATCAAGTGTTCTTGTGGGAAGCAAAGAAGAAGCACAATAAAGTAAGTAAAATGCAAGTAAGCGTATTACAGTTTTTTTTTTTTTAATTTTTTGGTGTGTGTCGTGGCTATACACTTTTAAATTTTGAAGCCCAGTCTAACTCAACCCAAATAAATTATTGTATACAATTTTCTCAAAGATTTTTCTCCCATATCAATATTTTTGATAAAAACCATGATAATGTAGATGTTATGAGGATATCAGTGATCATAACCTCTAAAACACTCATAGATTCTATGAGGATTTGACTGGTTTTACGTGTGAACTTTTATCAAAATCGATTTAATATTCTTTATGATTAGAATAAGCCATTCGCTAATGTTTTAACACATTAATAACTGTAATATCAAATGGTTCTTTGGTTGGTGTCTTGGCTAAACGATTCCATATGAACTCTACTCATTGTAACAATTTCAGTATGCAGTTAACACGCAGTTTAAGACCTCCCAATGCCTAATTTTTCAAAGTACATAAGTTTCTCAAGTGAAATGAAGAAGAAAATTCATCCCAGGTGTGTATTTGTGTGCTTAAGGATTATGCATTGTGTGCAAATTACATGTGAAATACACATATGTGACTGTTTTTCTCCATCTTCCTCGCACCCTGTCGATGCAGGCCTCCCTTTTGCATGTCCCCCCCTTAGACTTTTTGTTGCGTTATCATCCACCTCTTGTTCTGTCCACTGATCGAAACACAATCGAACATGGAAAACAGCAAGTTTGCCATGTTCAAACATTTAAAATTTAAATTTGTGTGGCGGTTTTTCTTATTGTGCGCGCTTCTTTTATCACATCGCAAATACAACCCAAGCCACAATATGTGAATGATTTTAGCAACAACAGGCAAAGAGGACTCACAATTTTTCACTTTAGCACACACACTTTATTCATTCAACTTAGAAAAGAGGATCCAAAGATACCAGAAAAAGGCATAAGAAGAAAAAACATTGTCAAATGATACAAACGAACATAATGCATCGCGAGTGAATTATTAACATGGAGACAAATGGAAGAAAATTGGCTACGAGAAAGATGGTTAGAAAGAAGACAAGATAGCTTTCGATACAATATCACCTGGGGACTACTCCTTCTTCGATTGCATTACTAAAGGTTCGCATTGTTACACCTCTTTCACCAATTTATCTAAATTTGCGCCAAAGAGACAAATAAACATACAATACGAGAGAAACTCCCATTAAACAATAAAAGTATTTTAAATACAATTTAAACGAGAAATTGGACAAACATTGCGGAATTAATTCTTCATAGACAATCCTTTCTAACATTTATTTTTTTTTAAATAACCAATTTTCCCTTTTTTCAAATCTATTATATATTTATATATATCTCAATGAGTAATAAAAACGAGTAAAATGTTGCCAAGTCATGTGGCAAAAATTGCTATATTGCAATTATAGCTCACACACGCCGTCAGAGAGCAATGAAAATTGTTTCAATATCAAAGAATTTTGCATTGTGAAAATCATCCCTTCAACATTTTATGTTGCACACATGAAAGGAGAAATCAATATGAGGCAAAAGTTCCCTTTCATCCATACATGGCAGCATATGAGAAAGTTTTGTTAAGAACATCAAGTTTAAATCCTGTTATTTTTGTTTTTCAATTAATTTAATTACAGTCAAGTGTGCTAATCCGGGCGCTTCGCCATCTGGATCGTTTATGACTAATCTACTTAAAATAATATTTTTATTTCCGTAATATAGTCACTACATAACATAATATAACTTTTCAAGTTTGAGAAAAAGCAAAAATAATATTTTCATCCATTAAATAAGTTATTATTATTAATCGTATCGAGATATATTCATTACAAAGGTAATCATTTTTACAATGTCCATATCCCGTGTTAGAAGAACCTGCTAGTCCGTTTGTAGACTAATCATTTTTACAATGTCCATATCCCGTGTTAGAAGAACCTGCTAGTCCGTTTGTAGACTCGCCCAGGAGCGCCTTCCCCGTATTGTGGATGCTTCTTCTATGCTCCCGGAATTGTTGGGCGTAGGCGGTGCATTATATTACGTTATTAACATATGAAAATATTATTAAATAAGTGAGTGTAATAGATTAATTTCAATCCTGTGTCAGCTGGGTTCTTAACTAAAAATTTTCTAGCAGTGATATTTTCGCTAATAACAGCTGCTTGATTGAAAATATTTATTGTTTTTTCCTTGTGAAAAAAAGTATTTTAAATTCAAAGGTTTAATTAAAAGTGAATTAGCGAAAAGGCGACCCAGTTAGTGCATGCTGACTTATTTCAGTATTATCATTATTTTATAAATTTTCTTTAATATTTTGATATTTTTTTTTATATTATGTTTCTGAATGAAACAGTGAATAATTCTATGGATTTAGAAGAAGTAAAGAAGAATTTCATTAGTCCAAAAACAAGCGTTTAAAAAACAAGCGGAAAACGATCCAGTTACCTAACCTTGTATAAAATACTAAAAATATGAACAATAATGATTCTAATAGGGGAAAGGCTCATAATTTTGACCAGTTTCTTATTTTTGACACTTTGAGCATAAAATTGGACACTAAAAATAAATTGATTAAAATTATGGTTTTTTATTCCAATATTTGATGAATAATGAATTCCATTTAAATATTTGTTCTTTTTGGAAGATTTTAACACTAAATACGTTAAATTTTGAATATGATTCGAGTTAAAATTGCTTTGTTGAAAATTCAGTGTGAGCAATTGCTTACGAGAACTATGACAGAACTTCGTGTTAACTTCAGTCTTAATTAGCCATGGCGAAGGACTAACAATGTTTCCTCGCTTTTCTTGAGTGATATTATTGAATATTCATTGAATATTGTGTTGATTCACGTTAGTAGTGTTTTGTAGACTTGACTTGATGTGAGATTTGCCTTGTGATTTAGATTTTTCGTGTGAAAAATGGGAAATTTTCTAAGATATTCACCAGTGAGGTGATACTCCTTATTTTGGACAAGTGTTTTTCTCACGAAATTTCGTAAAGTTTTAGGTTTTGTGATGACTAGGTTGAACAAATGCCTGGAGAAACAAAGAAGCATCATCTCTGCGAAAGAGATATAGCGAGAAAAGCCTTGAAAGGCTCCCGGTAAGATCAAGGAATGCGCTAATCCGCACGTACTTGGAGTACCGAAGTCAACTCACTTTAATGAATGATATGCAAAGTTTCCGGGCTTCTTGTGACACGTTTCCCTTACATGAACAGGAAGAGGACTTGGTAAGATTGGTTCATGAAATGAAGAACAATGGGCATCCTGTTGAGTCGGATTAGCTGTCCAAATTTACAGCCAAGTTGGCCAAATTAATAAACAAGTTGTCCAAAATAAGAGTTTAATTCACCTCTACATATTAATTCATTTTTAAACGTATTAAAACTAATTTTAGTAAAAAAAAGACGATAGATAGCTTGGTAAGTTTCTAAACAACCCTTCTGAAAAGAGAGTAACAAAAAAAGTCAATTACTATCAAAAATATCGCACTTCAAAGTTGGAACATTGATGCTTATAAGCAGACTGGGCAAAATTATGAGCCCTTACTCTAATTAATTATTCAAAGCGAAAAAAATTGTTCAGAATGTTCATTGAGAAATTATAACATGCTAATTGTAATAGAAGGTTAAAAAAAATAGTAGGTGAAAAAAACGTTTTATTAAAAGAAAATATTAAAAAAAATACGTTCAAAAAGTGTTTAAATTGTTTTAAGATAGTTGAGGTAGTTTAAAGAAGAAACAGTTTCAATTTTTCTTATCTCTTTGAAAAGGATAGAAGATAATCTTTATGTATGACCGTTCGATCAACATTTCTATTGTTCTGGTTTGTCTTTTTTTTAACGGTCTTAGTTTAAACGATTTGAAAATTATAATATAAATGAAACATTCCAAATAAACAAGAAGTGATTTAAAAAATATTAAAATAATTTTTAAAAGCCTTTAAAAATCCTTTTCCAATTCTAGGGCTTAAATAACTATTAGAAACAAGCTACCCCTCCCCTAAACGAAAAAAATATAGAGTATTTTATTACTCATGGAGATAAACAATGAAAGAGTTCTAAAAGTGATCTAAAAATCAGTGAAATTGAATCTTTCTGGTATGATATGAAACATCTAAAGATCTGCCGACCATTCACAAGATATAACCCTCAATTTGTAGTGCAAGAAGTGAGAGCACGGAAAAAGGTCAAAATTTACAATGTCCGTTGGAAGGTCGTAAAATAGAGGAATGTTTCATGTACTCACAGTCCACACTTTTAGAGAATAGAGAAGCATAATTTTCATGACTTGAGAGATGCATCATCAAAGGGTCACTTCTCAACTGTTCCGCATATTGCATCAATAAAATCAGGAATCTTTAGTTGAAAAAAAAATGTATAAAGATCTCTACACATCAAAATTTGCATCAAATTTGTGGCGGAAGATTATAAAAATATAAACTTCCTTCTTTTTTTTCTCCTTTCATTGTGCTCCAGCCAAAGAAACCAACCTCCTCACTTGGTTATCTTAAGTCAAAGGACAAGGAAAAAAAAGGAAGAAATAATATGAGTCACGCCACTTCTCTTTGAACTTCGTCCTCTTCTCGTATGCGTGTGGTATTTTTATTGCCCTCATCCTTAATAATCTTGCAAACTACTTAAGCCGCAATTTGAGAGGCGAATGAGCAAGAGAAGCTTAAAATCACACTGTTAGGAGGCATTTAACCATTTATTAATTAATGTGTTTATACTGCTGTAAAATTTTCTGCATACTTCTTATTATATTGTGAAGCTCACAAATCGACTCTTCGGTGCATCTTCTCTCTTCACCACATCATTTTGACCACAATTGTAAGACGCGAAATTTGTCTTAAATCCCACTATTTCATCGTACCAGTCTAACAACATGACCATACATTCAAATGACCTTGAATACACCATTTTCCTTCAATCATCTTCAACCAACGTTGAAGCTCATGCAAACAAGATACACACTCAAGGAGGAGACAAGAGACATACAGAAAAGAAATTTGTTGAAAAGGTGAAGAGAGTCACAAAGTTGTGAGACAATCGACGTGATATATTGCAAAAAAGATGCAGAAGATGAGCTTGGACACCAAACACAGAGGCTTCCTAATCCATCAAAAAACTACAACAAATTATTCATACATTTATGGCATGAAGTGTTTGAGTCCAAAAAGTGATCAAAGAGTTCTTCACCGAATGGGAAGAAGGATTAAAATAATAACTGTATGCTTAAACGTGATTCTCCCACGCACGTTAAGTGAAAATTGCAAGATTTCCTATCTCCTCTTAATTTATCTAAAGACCAGAATATAGTACAAATGGTGTCAGAAGTGGGGTTTTAGAACAGTTGGCTAAACAAGGTAGGGGAAGGCTTTCAAGCTTCGCACATTCTCAGGCTTAGAACATTTTTCATATTTTTCTCATGTTCCTTTAATGAATCTGAAGGTATAGGGGAATGTAGGCATGGTTCTCACACAGTGAACCTCCAAACGATGCGAATTTTCTCTTTGCTTGAAAACTACTGGTTTATCATTTCTCATATCGTCTCATCAGGTTAATAAAATTATCTATCTTATGTCTGAGACATGACGAATTGGCTCTTTTACCAACCAAACAGAAAATTCACATCGTTTGAAGGTTCATTCTGTGCGAACCATGTCTACATTCCCCTATTGCCACTGGATCAGAATAATTAAAGAAATACGAAAAAATATGAAATGTTCAAAGCCTGAGCATGTACGAAGACCGAAAGCCTTTCTCCACAAAGAAGATGTGAAATTTCCATTTGTTTCGATGAATATCATAAAAATTAAAAATGAAGTAAACAATAATACGTTTTTTCAAAAAATATTGTTTTTGTGTACCAGTCCTCAAGAGTCTTTGATACCAAAAATCGAATGAGATTTTTTAAAATTAATTTTTGATCGTTTTAATTTTTACTCGTACTCTAAATATATTTTTTATTATTACAAATATATTCAAGTTATTCCCCCTACAAAAATAACAGAGCAAACGAGTAAACTAGTCGTCTGGAAAATTTTGTGCTTTTTTACCTTTATGGACGATTGGGTCATATATGACCCATAGTTTTCCAGGATTCCTAGGGATGGGAAAATTCCTTTTTAACCATAAATCTCTTATTTAGGCTAAAATATTTAGGGAAACTTTCTTTCATTGAATTTCGCTCAGCGGGAAGCTTCTCGTCCTTAAAGGGTTAAAGTTGATAATAATAAAAGTACAATTATTAAAAAAATTAGTCAATGCCTAATTTTTTTCCTGTTTCTGAATAAATACAACTCCGCAATATATTTTAAAAACAAGACATTTTCCTCTAGTTTTTATAATATAGAAGAGATGAGTCACATTTATTGAAAAAACTACAAAAAATTTAGTCATTGTAAAGCTTGGGACCGTGTATAGCATGGGCACTTTCCCCTATACGAAGTAAACCAATTCTTAGTGTATTTGTCTAAGTTTAACGATTAAAAAAAAAACCTTACATTTTCCAGTCTCACATTTCTCACTGTTCATAAATTAAGCCAATGTGTCCCTCTACCAAAATTTCCCATCCTTTTCCCCAGCATAAAACAAAAAGCAAATATCCAGAGAGGAAAAATTGTGTGATTGCAAGGATGTTGGGCCAAAAACCACAAATCTCATTAAATTGTGGGCGATTTTCTGGTGTAGTTGTATTTTAAAATGAAATTGTTTGGGAAATGTGAGTGGTAAAAGAGTTTTTCCATCCTTCCACTGCAACGTGCAAGATAGAGACAACATACTGTCGACAGATTGATGGTTTTAAACTGAATTTTCCTCTTGTGAAGGTTTTCCACATACATCCAACTACCCCTCAGTCTCCCATTACTCCATATATATGTAACATTTTACAATGTACCTCGAGAGTTTTTGGAAACTGTACTAACTCGCGTATAAAATTCATATTTACCGCACGTATTTTGGCTTTTGCATAAAGAGTTGTACGTGATTTTAAAATGATGCAAAATGTGTCCAAAATTAAAACCCCCGAAAATTTCATCACTCGCGCGCGCACACCATTGAACTTTTTTTTCTATGCTGCGGGGGCTGTTGCATATATATCTAAAACCCCCTAAAAGTGGGCGTGAGTATGAAAGAGAAACAATTGAGGGTTTAGTCGACGCCAAAGTAAAAAAAAAAAACTGCAAAATTAGATATTCCCACAATGGCTTTTCAATTACTCCAACGTGAACTTCCAGTAACAAAAATCACACATTAAAACACAGTCCACCCATCAATTTAATGGCTTGCACAATGTACATAACAGACTGGACCATGCCCAATTAAGTAACAACTACTGATAAATCTTTCGCCGTCAGTGAAAATTAAAAGGAAATTCTGCTGATTCTAAAAGGAGAAATCACCAAGAGGCACAAGTAAATAAAATTATAGACGCATTATGTTTTTTAAATAAAGGTATTAATATCATTTATCTACCTGAACTACATACAATATCGGGCAAAAGTTTCTTGACAAAGGTATATTGGAGAAATCAAGTGGAAAAATTGTAGAAAAAATTTCTGTTTAACTTTTCTTTTTTCGAAAGAGTTACATTTAATCCATAAATATTATTTATGCATCTCAAAAAATTTAAATAATTTTATTTCATATAAAAAATGTTTGTTTTTCAAATTTTTGTTCATTTTATTGGTTGTTTCTTGACACATTTATAAAACTTACTCAAATGGTCAAATACGTGCATCCAACAATATGTTATCCCCTTATATTTATTGTGAAGTTATGCCATTTGAGAGACAATTAGGTTGGAGTAACCACTTATCGCCATGTTTAGGAAAAACGGGAATTAATTTTATTATAACTTTTGAACCCTTATTACAATATAACTGAAATTTGACACAAAGTTACTTAGATCTATTGGCTGAAGATTCGTGAAAGCAATAGTCGTCCAATTTAACCCTGGACTACTTAAAAAACTGATTTTTATTAACAATGCAAAAATAACCACTTCGTCGCCACTTTTTACCACTTTTCGCCAGTTCTGTAATCACTTCTCGCCACCCACTTGAAATCTCAAGTTACTCAATTATTTTGAGCAATATTATGCAAAGAATACATTCAGTATTTCTCTTTCCTCATGATCACCCTATTATTACTCACTTTAAATGAGTTTTCTTCACTTTTATTTGAGAAATACAACTATTGGTTTATTGCATAAAGTAAACAATCCGGATTTGACAACTCAGAATCTACGTAGTGAAGTTAGCGTCGCCTTTTGAAAAGAGATGGCGACAGGTGGTAAAATCATTCCAAAATATTACCACTTTTCGCCATGCCTCATTTTTATATAAATTTAATGTAAAATAAAATATTAATTAACTAAATACAAATTTTATCTATTCCACAAGTTTAATTAAATATTCAATAGACAAATTATTTATCTAAAAAGGTACATTTTGCTTGATGAAAATTTGATGACACTGTTAGTATATTGGGTAAGAAATACTGGATTCGATGCACTTGCTTAAAATATTGCTCTAAAAAATGCTTAAAATCGTAAATTCAAAACGAATAATTACTATTTTTCGACTCTATACGTAGCAGCAGTAAAAATACAAGTAACTTTGTGCTTCATTTATTTCATAAATCGCGAAAATAACGATTTCAATTTAAGTGGCGAAAAGCGGGGCACTGGCGAGAAGTGGTGATTCCACCCTAATGGGTTTGGACATTAAATTGAAACTTTAAAAGTCATAATGGATCTAAAGGGCGTATTTCTTAACCAATTGGAATCATGTTTAGGTTCTATGGAAAGGTCTTGGAATTTCTAGCAAGTTTAAACCGGTTCCAATCGGTTACGAACTAGTAAAGAACTGATTCATAAACGATAAGTAATTTTCTTATCAGAAAGTCAATTACATTACTCTTAAGATATTTTGGACGATTTTTTGAGTGATTCATGTGGTTCTATAAATCGGTTGTAAACCGGTAAACAGGAAATTATGTAAAGTATTTTTGAGGTACAGAGTCTAAGTCATGAGTTCGAGAATTTCGCAAAGTCTGGGACATTTTGCCATGTCTTTTTGAGCATAAGCACTTTTCACAAGAACATAATACGCGAAATCATCCTTATTCAAAATTACCGAAGCCTTTTATGCTATGTTTTTCATTGTATAAAGGTTTCTCGACATTAAGAGCGATTTTTGTCAGAAATTGTATTTTTGATAGAATATTGACGTTTCTACCTATAGCAATGCAGCCAATTTCCTTCAAAAATAAATTTTTGATGAAAATTGTTCCCAATAGAGGCTTTAATGGACAACAACAACTATAACAAGGACTCCTTATTCAATTTTTTCAATTGCAAATCTTTTTCAATTTTCCGCAAGTTCACACACCCTCAATTGAATTCAAATGTCCAATTGTTCAATTGTTTATTTAAATATTTGCATCTTCTTTTGTAGCTAACTTTTTAAATCGATATAAAATCTGCAACATTTGGCTATCAATAGGTAACAACTTCCTCAATTATATGCCACTCCAAAGAATCAACAACTCTTAAACACAAATTCAATTGTCGAGACAAGAAAGAATTTAATTTATTTTTCGAGAGAAATTCCTGAGTGTCTCTTGTTGGAAAAGTTAGTAAACACTGTAATTGTTTCTCTTTTTGAATTGTTTTATATTACAAAGGCTGTTTTTCAATACCTTGTCCAGTCTCGCTATTGATCTCACCAGAGAAATAATCCTTTGAAGTATGAATATTTCTAGTATTGAAGGATTAAGTTTGACTAAATGGAAAAAAAAAATCATTAGCTATTTGGGAAGCATTTGGTAAGTGAAACTCTCAGCATCTCCCCACAAAAGTTAAGCACAATTGCCTCTTCATATGTTTATTGTTACAAGAAAGAATTAACCAAACACCATTTCCTGCGCTTGAACTTCAGTTTAACAGTCGGAAACATTTGTTTTCATTCTTATAACTCTTAATTTTCTTCATCTTTGTTTAATTTTTTGGGTATCATCTGAAAAAATGATACTATTCTCTGATAAATATTCATCCTACTAAAAAACACTAATAGGTAATAGGAATTCTTCAAGTTGCAAATGTGATCGAAATATCGGTTAGGAAAGTTCTATGAGTGTTCGCACAGCGGATATATGAACTTCTCCTTTTAACTTCCGGCCGATCTTCGAATAAATTTGACTTAAGTTCGAAAAGAGGAATTATTACTAAATAATTGCTACTGTTACTTCTAATACGTATTTTTTTTTTATTAAATTTTGGTCCTTCGAACCAGTTATTTAACTATTTTCTATTTACGATTACTTCAAAAGAAGTGGTTTAGAAATTTTCAAGGATAAATTCAATTTGTAAAGCTATAGTCGACGAATTATTATCAATATATCTCCCTAACTTCCTCATCTTTCCTGCCACTCAAAATGTGTGACAAAATCGATTGCAAAATGCACACATTACCACCACAAATGATACCTTTCTGGCCCATGTTCCCTCTGCCATTTAACATGCGAAGAGTGTCGTCAAAAGTGAGGATGATCATCAGAAATGGGTGAAAAGATGCATCAAGAGCCTGCTACTGACTCCCAAATATAATCCAACATAGAATAGTTTAAACGCCACGAACCCAATTCAGCCACACGGTGCATTTGGTTGCAGGGCATTAAATAACATGAAAACGACCCCATGTAATTTGTCAATCATTGGCATTGTCGAGGAGTGCACTCAATTGTGGGATATTTTCACCGCATCACTCTGAAGGGGAATCAAAGAAAGACGAACAAACAGCCAAAAGTCACTCCACTTACCACCAAATAATCAAGAAAGTGACACACCGGGCTTACCAGAAGCTAACAAAATATGTTGAGAAGAAGAAGGCCCACCAGGGGCATCATCAAAGGAGAAACGGTGAAAATTGAGTAGAATGGGATTATCTTCAGTACAATTCAACACTTCTTATGCCAACATTTCGGTGTTAAGTGATGTGGGAAATTTGAGAAATTGGAATACATGTCAACAGATTAATTTCAATTCTGGAAGCAGAATAGATAGAGCATCAAAGGTGAAGAGCGACTAGTTTCCCATTTATGTGAATCTCTCCATTGCAAGAGGGTGACTATTTCAACCCTTTTAACCCCAAAAATTTCTCGATGTCACACATTTGACCACCAAGCAATTATCTGCATCAATCAATAAATGGATGGAAAAGACACCCTCGTATTATTGCTAAGGTTTTAAATAGATTCACCACTTCTCGCCACTTTAGCACCACTTTTTGGCCACTTCAAAAAATCTAAGAAATTATGCCCGTTAATACACGTTTAGAGGTAAAAATTGGATTACACTAAACTTATCCAAAAAATTTAAATTGTCCGGCTAACACAAAAAAAACTGTTACTACCACAATGCTTTAATTAGAGATGTTGTCCATACTCTTAAATAAGAACTTTGGCCAAGTGCATAAAATATGTAATTCCTTAATAAGTACTTATTAAGCCCATAATTAAGACATTTTTTTGGGGAGAAAGTAGTCCTGATGGCAAAAGATGTAAATTGAAAGAGAAAGCGCTAGACACATGTTAGCCATTGAACAGAAAAATATCGAACAATACCTCTTACAATGTCATAAAAACAAATCTTTAAAACCCGTGTGTTTATTGACAAAAAATTTCACTCATTTAATCCATTTAATGATCAATTTAAAACAAGTGAAAATCAGTGAAATCTACAAAGTCTATTTTGATTTGGTAAGTTTAACTACAGGCCCTAAAGTTCCAGAAGCTTAAAAACTGAAAATGTAATTTTGCCTAAAAATATCCCAAATTCTTTTAAATTTCTTTCTCGAAATATATGACTAATTAAAAACTGAGGAAAGAACGTATGAGGAATTAAAAAAAATGTTTTATAACAGTTATGGTAACTACTTAAAAAGTGCTTAAAGAATAGTCGTTAAGTACTAAAATGTCCCTAATACAAACTACTTAATTAAGGACTTTTATAAAGACCATAACAAAGCACTTAGTATTAAGGCTGAAACATGCCATTTTATTTTCGCTATTTAACATAAAGAAATAATGCTTGTCTCATTTTCATTATTCTTTTAATAGTTGAATGTTCCACAACATCTTAAAATTAGTCACTAAATTAATTAGGATTTTTCCCTTATCTAATACCTTATTAAGTGCTTAATATGTACTTTGATATATTAGTCAGTTAATGGAATTTCTCTTGAAAAGGATGTTTTTTCTCAATTTGAAACAAGTTTTTCAGATATTTTAGAAAGTGCAATTCAAATGCGGGTTGAGTTAGTCAGTGTAAGTGGAAGTGTATTGTCCTGGATCTACGATGCAAAGATTCCTGGTTTAAAACGTTGAACAGCTCGAATCGTACTAAAAGTAATTTTCACTAAATTTTCACAACGTAATGTAATGAAAATAATCAAATTTCTGAGAATTCATTGATAGGTACTGACAATCCTTTTTTTTTAATGTAAGGTCACTTCCCAAGCTGCAATTTTTTCTTACAATAGTCTTGTAGAATTCCCTAAGCAATGCACTATAGAATCAAAAACCTATTTATTTACTTATAACGCTCTTGCTTCCATCATTGAGATTACTATAAGTCAAGTAGCGCACTCTTACAGTTCTTAAGAGCCGCTATAGGAATTTCCACAGAAAATTTTCACTTTAAGTCTTTTAAAAGTGGATTAAAAAACTTGTCTAATACTTGGTTCTATAAGGCAGCTATTTTACTTCTTGGGTTTCTTCTTCCACGAGTGAAACTGGTAACTGTTCCCAATTTCTAATTCTCAAACTATGTAATCGAAAATTTCTGCCAAATTGAATAAAAATCACGAAAATCCCCTTTTTGCCTTAGCACTATTTGTTAAATGGTTTAAGAACGCTTTACATTTTAATTTAAGTATAATTATTATTATCTCTCTCCTTCCTCTCTTTCAGTAAGATTCTATCTCAAAATTCACTAGACTCCATAAAGATAATAAATAATTTTCCTAGACTCATACCCAAAGACCATTGAAGGATTAAACCAAGAGAATAACTTTATTCAGTGCAGTTTGTGAAATTAATCTCATCGGTGAGACGATGAAAGTGATACAATTGTGCACAAAAGGCACTCTCCTAAGAGATTTAGAGAGAGCTTAGTGTTTGCAAAATATAATTAATGCGGAAAATTAGTAACCATACCTATATATGTATAACTGTTCCATGCAGTTCCATTCATTTTGAAAGATATTGTCGCCCCTTCATTCACCACAGAGAGTTGAAATATTTTGGAATGTTAACTGCCCAGGGTTAGGAGAAATCAATAAATTTTATCAGACACACATTATAGGTGTTATTGTCGAATTTACACAGTCATACACATCAATTTGTGCCTCCCTCTTATCTCTGGACTTCATGGGATTAAAAGTCCCTCAAAACTAGGGGACTGAGGAACATTTTATTGTTTCTCAAACACACATTCAATTCGTCAAGCACATCTCTTCCTCTCAAACGATTGTCTCCCGGTGAATCAATTCATAAATTCTCAAAAGCATACCACTTTCGATGCCGAGAGAACTCAAAAAAGATCCATTTTATATGGAGAGCCAGAAATAGCGACGGAAGGAGAAGAAACAGCAAGTCCTCCAAGCAATAAAAATATGAAACTGAATACATTTTGTCACTCGGGCAATTTGCAATGGGTGCAGAATTGGATATAAAATTTGGAATCAAAAAGCCCGGGAGCTGGAGGAATCCAGTAGAGAAAAAAAATATTGCAAACAGCGTCATAAATCGCCAATTCATTGTAAACGACACACTCTCCACCATGTCCAAGAGTTTTGACACACCACGGGAACAGAGAAAATGCCACGCGGAGACAACAATGTCAGAGGGATGGATGATGGAAGAGGGATAAAGGTTCAGGAGAATGAGATGATCAGATAAAAATCATCTCAGATTTCAGCAATCAAATCGATACTGGCATTAAATTCGGTAGTTTCAAACTGATATTGACAAAGTAGAAGTCTAATTTTGTAATAATTTTCTGGAATACAAGAACTGAAGTTCAGAGAAATTATTGATATAGAAATCATTTCTTTAGAAAAATATTTTACATTTGCAAATAAAGTTTTAGTACATACATGTACTAATCGAATAACCCAATTATTAACAGCATACTTAAGATTTTTGAAAAAAACAATAAGTTCAATATCTATTTTTGCACTTGATGTCACATTCGTACTAAAATCACTATTACATATTATTAGGAAATATGTTGCAGTTCCTTTATTAGTACAAATATAGTACAAGTCGTATAAAAAATCAAGAAAAGATTAATTGTGAAGTGACTGATACCTTATTCTAATGCTTTTAATGTAAGATGTTGTTCAAGAAGATTGAATTAAACATTTAGCACATGTTTGTGCTAAAATAAAATGTCAAAAACATAAAAACATGAAATATGTGGGAATTAAAAACAATAATTGCTTGTCATCTTGAATCTTTTGATACTTTCCAAATCTAAATTATCCATAAAAAATATAAATAAAATTTTCTACAACCCAGAGAAAAAGCAACGATATTTTAAAATAAAGGAAGAGAATTAGCACAGTGAAGTACTAAATATAAGTCAAAGAATACACGTTCTTGTCTTTGAAAGACAAAACAAATACGTATTAAAAAGTATTTAATATTTAAATAGTGTTTAATATCGCTTACTAACTCAAATCAAACTTAAAATATCTTTTAGAAAATATGATGAAAAATAATTTTTTAAACCGAAAAAAAATTAAAAATTTAAAAATTTCTATATTTAAAAAAATTAGATTATTTAAATTTAGATTTAGAAAAAATTTAAATTTAAAAATTTGAAAATTTCGCTTAGAAATTTTCTTAAAAATTTCTAAGCGGTTTCATGCAATTTAAAATAAATTTTATTTTTTCTAAAAGTCTTGAAATTCTCAAGAAGTCTAAAACGGTTAAGTCTTGTAATAATGGATTAATTAAGAGATTTTTCCGATTTGATCAGGTAATTAAAAAACAAATGTGCACTTCACAGGTTACGAGTTTTCACCAAAAAAGCTATTAATGGGTAGGAGAGACTGGGGCAAAAAGTCACAAATCGAAAATTTCAAAATTCAATATCATCAAAGATAAAAATGGTAGCAACTTAAATTTTTTTCCAAAGATAGCCTCCGTTGACCTTCTTCAATGTCGTAAGTTTCTTAGAATTCGAACAAGGATTTTAGAAAATTAAAAAAATATTTAAATTTTACAAAGATTATAAAGTAAATAACAAAAATTTATAAAGAATTTTACAAAGATTCTTATCTCCAGAAATTCCTTTTAGTAAAAATGACCACTTGGGGTAAAAAGTAACAAAACGTATGGAGCAAAAAATAAGAAAAACCAAAGCAATTTCTGATGTCTTACGGCGAAAAGAAACGTTATTACCATGTCTCGCCGTTTGTTGTTTGCATTGGTCAAACGTTTCGCAGTCTTTTGTGTGTTTTTTTCTAAAATTAGCTTAAAAATAGCTTTTCTTGTTCAGATACAGAAAACGCTGTTATACAAAGGTATAGATGATTAAATTTCCTGTAAAACTATGTCCTCTAGGTATTTTTTTTTAATTTACGGAATCCCGTTATAAAGCAAATAATATCCCATGCATGAAATTATTTTCCCCAGCATTTTTGAGAGTGGTCACAAAATTACCTTTTAGAAAACAGCTCAATAAATGTATTTCCTTACAAAATAGAGGAAAATGACTTTCACAAAGTTGTAGAGCGGTAAATTTTCTATAAAACTGCGATAATTAGAAATTTCTGGGATGCTCGGGTAGCTTGTAAATAAATAAAATATCCTTTTTGTGACTTTTTGCCCCAGTCTCCCCTACTGATTTATTATAAATCTGTAAGAACCCTAAAATTGTTACTTTATCGAAACTTTAATAATTCGTGAATGCTTTAAGATTATATGTTAACCGAATGAAATTGGATATATGCTGCTACGGTGTATGGCAGACGAAATGTTCAATTTTTGTAGAAAATATGTGAAAGACGAATTGTAAAATACGAATATCTAATACGAATAAAAAAATACGAATCTAGAATACGAAGTTTCCGCAATACGAATATGTAAAATACGAAATGTAAAATATAAAGTTTCCAGATCCTGGTAATGCATATCCAAAAAAGCCAAGAAAAAATCGAATAGTGCTCGACACTTATAGGGGGAAGTGGGGCACCTTTAAAATTGGAATTTTTCTCCTATTTTTAAATTTAATTGAGCCATATCTTAACGTAATTTAGCTTCTTAGTCTGTTTGTGCAACTAAATTATATCACGATAAGGTATCGTTTTATTTAAAAATAGGTGAAAAATCCCTATTTCAAAGGTGCCCCACTTCCCCCTAACTGTTGTTGGCGAATTTTCCTTTGGCAATATAAAACGTATATTGTCTTAAATATTATTTTCTTGACTGAATCTTACAAAGTAACTCTGAAATTGATTAAAAACGATCCTTCCACAGAGACTAATACAAAAACTGGTCAGAAAGAAAAATGATTGCAACCAGAGAGAACATTAATATCCCAAATTGATGAGACACACTCTTCAGCCTACAAAAACACTTTTGACATAGAAAAACCAGAAAAATAGAGCCAATTTGTTCTGGTTTGTTCAGTTTACAAATCACACACAACACCCTCTGGGTCACAGTCAAAAACATCCCTCATACTCCAAAAAGGACAACCAAAAGCCCCCAGAAAAACCCTCCAATCGTCCACAATTGATCACTCACCCTCTCATCGAGTGGTTATTGCCAATTTTCACCCGATAGTGTACTCAATGGTCACAAAAAGGGTGGTAAAATTTTGGAGTGTGACAAGAAAATTCTACTCTGAAATTCTGCAGGGGAAGGTGAGGCAGATGGGTGACATCAGAAAATATACCCCCTCAAAACAATTTATGAATATCTATAAATAATGCTACGTGATGACGAATAAATAAAACATATTAACATCAGAGGATGGACTGTGACTACTTGAAAAAATTATCACTGATGAGTCTGTGTAAAAAGTCATATGACTTTTGTCTTCTCATGAATTTCGAATATATGCGATTTCTGAAATTATCTGAATTGAAAAGGTCTTTAATAAAATTTCTCACATGAGAATTCTCATACGTTGCCGAATCTTCACACAGGATGGGACTATATGAATAAGACATTTAGCACATGTTTGTTCTAAAATAAAACGTCAAAAAGTGAAAACATGAAATATGTGGGAATTAGAAACATTAATTGCTTGTCATCTTAAATCTTTTGGTACTTATCAAATAGAATTTATCCAAAAAAGATATAAATGAAATCTTTTACCTCCCAGAAAAAAGCAATGATATTTTAAAATAAAGGAATAGCATTAGGACAGTGAAAACTACTGGGAGCAAAAAACTACACTGAGAAAAAAAGAGGGTGCGATTAACTTTTTTTCTCAAACTTTAACACTTTTTAGGTGTAAAAATATATCAACATTTTTAATGTTAAATTTACACCTTTTCGAGGGTAAAATTAACATGAAAAAGGGCAACTTTAACCCCTAATATACCTAAAAAGGGTAATATTTACACCGATTTTGGATCAATATTGAAGGGTAAAATTAACATTTCCGGAATGTTATTTTAACTTTTTCGGATTTCTCTCTCTCAGTGTATTAAAAAAAACTACTGGGGGCATATTCTGCTATTCGGAAGTTTCTCACGTGAGTATAAAAATCGAGAAATACACTAAATTTACTAAGGAAAATCGTATGAACCTCTTTAAAATAATGTGCATTTCTCGTTGTACTCATACGAGAAATTCCCGAATAACAGAATCCCCTGGTTCTACTTCTTAGGCAGGAAAAAATATTCAAAAATCAATTTTCTTATCCAAAAAATCACTCTTAGCGTTTATTTCAACAAAAACCGTTTTCGTAACGACAAAATACAAAGCTCATATGACTTTACTCACATAGAAACTCATTAGCGACAGCGACACTTCTCACAAGTGTGCTGAATACACCACTACAACATACTTCAAAGTTGCGAAAAAAAAGTTGATCTAAATAATTGCCTCTCAATCCCCTATACTTTTGCCAAAACGCACATTTCACCCAAAAATTGAATGTGGAACATTGTCATTTGTCACGGAACAAGAGAATTTGTGCGTGAAGTGGAGGAAATTCTGTGGCAAGGGAAAAAAAGGGATGAGCACAGAAAAGAATAAATATTTCTTATTGATTGTTTTCAATTTGACTATGCTTCGTGAAAATATGACAACATGAATTTCATGGATTTTTATTGCCATCCAATTTATTGTCAGGCATCTTCTCAAGAGACTATCCCATACATTCCCTCTGGATTCAAAAAGTGGATAGATGTATTTTGGCAAAATATCCGTGAAACAATATCCGTCAAACAATAAACCCATCTCACAGTTTAATTTAAAGGCGCTTTATTCCAACACATGACGAATTTAATGGTAAACTCCTCTTGAAAGAATGATAGACCAGCGTATGCTGACTTTTTTTTTTGCTCCTGAGGCTTTTCAATTGGTTTGCAAAAAAAATGTGGTGACAATTAAATTTCTCACCCAGATGCACACAAACACACCAAAAATGTGCGACTTAACTAACCGTGAGGTTGGGAAAACATTGGGCAATGAATGCTCCCAATTTTCAGGAATTTTCGCTCATTTTCCACCCCGCGAAATTGGCAATGGAATGGATGGAAAGTGAGGAGTGCGACCAGTAGCACAGGAGATGGTATTACGCGGGTTTATCAGTTGAGACAACGAAATACATTTTATCGAAAGGGCCAATGAAAAGTGAATTGGGATTGATTACTGAACCTCCAGTTAACAATTTTCTTGGTGAATCCACAACTTTTAAGAGTGTATTTTTTATTTTTGTACAACCATGCCATTACGATTGGAAAATCGTACATATTTTCTTTTCAAAGTACATTTAAGAATAGTTTCCACAAGAGTCATAAATGAATTTCGAAATAGATCTTTTAAAATTAAATTTGAGAATCAAGAAGAACACTAACTAAGTAATATGAAAAATTAATTAAAATATTACTCTATCGAGACTTTGTAGTAGGTATTCTCATAGTAAAAATTCATAGAATTTCCCAAAAGATCTAAAATTTTTATTTTTTTAAACTCAAAATTGATATTACAGATAAAATGTTTCATAAAACTGTTTGTAAATGCTTGAATTCCCTATAAGAACTTTACGTAGTACTCCTAAACCGTATAAGCGACTAAGAAGTTCGTTAAAAGTCTGTATTTCTTCACAAACTGTTCGTAACGTGATCGCTTTACGAGCATTTTTGTTACGAACATTTGGGCGTAAATTTTGGTTTGTCTAGCTAAACTTTATCACCAAATAACAAAATTTTACGAACATTTACAAACCAATGTTTTTAAAAGCACAAAACTGAGGTTATAAAGAATATCAGCTAAAATGTTCATCAAGTGATCATTTTATGAACAATTTTTCTAAAAAAAAAATACAAACTTTTACGATTTTTAGTGGGTTAGGGGCGACCGGGGCAGAGTTAGCCACGCGTGGTATAAGACAGTGGGATGTTATAACCTAGTGAAGTAATGTTGCACTGTCCCAAAGTGTCACAATAACGAGGCGATAATGCGGGAAGAGCCGACACTCATTTCATCCCATCATTTCTATCTAACGATACTAGAGATTCGATAGTGTCGAATCGATACTAGCGAGAGCAAAAGTTATCATTTCACCTCAGTTTTTCTTTCAAATTATACGGAATGAAAAATTTAATTTGCTGGCTTATTCTGCCGCAATCTCCCCTACACGTTTCCCGAGCATTTCGTAAGTTCTCAGAAGGAATTCAAAAGCATTTACAAAAAATATTACAAAACATTTTTTTGCAATTTAAATAATATTGCAGACATTGTAGGGCTTCGGGAGAATCAATTTTGCGTTTATATTATTTAAAAAAATGTAAATATTTGAGAAGTGAGAACTATGTCGTATACGTAGTTGTACAAGGGCCCATCAAGCCTAATAAAAAGTGAAGCTACTTTTCACTTTTCCTTGTAGAAAGTTTGCAGATATTGCACCGCGACTTAAACAAATTTGCTCGTGGTTCTTGTATTATTTCGGCGAACATTATGAAATATGTATTTTCAAATAGCTTTTAATACACGATTTCGAATTATATCAGACTGATAAGTCAATTCTCTTTAGGAAAAAACTTGCCAATAGTCTTCAGTGCTTCTATGCAAAAACGTATGGAAAAATGAAATGTCGAGAGACCCCTGTAGTTATGCGTTAATTCGGTAGTTGTTTTTGAAACTGTCCAAGAGAGTGAGTGGGACAACTGTATGGTACTACAGTGCCCGCTCTCTAATCCGGATTGGCGTAATTTGGACGACTTGTCGACGGTTGCATTTAAAATAATTTTGAGGTTATGTATGCATGTGTTTTCAGCAATGAAAATGAATTATCCTGTGATGTTTTTGTTTAATAAATGAAGTATAATAGCATAGAATTCTCTAATTATGTCTTTTTAAGCCTCTTTAAAACTTTTATTCTATTTCTACAAAAAAACTTGTATTATATTATCGAGACGTTGAACAAATTCAAAAAATATCATTCAAATGTCAAAATATATATACAAAATAAAAGTTAATCATGTTAATCATTGCAATGCAAAAGAAATACACTGAGCTATCTGATATTTGGCAAATTGGAACCGAAAATGACACAAAAAAATTTGACAGGGGATTTTTTGACTTTCTCTGTGTGTTTGACAGCTGTCAGCTCAATATCGGAAAGCCAAAAATCGGAGAACTCTATGTGTTTGCAATGTCAATGAAAATGAATGAAAGCGAATTCTACTCATCTCCCTCACTCTCATAGGGAGTTTTGCAAACGTATTCACAAAACAACAGCTACTGAGTCAGCTATATTATGCTCAACGAAGAATAATTTTTGTTTTGTAACCATGCTATTGAAACTGTCTATGAGCCTGAGAGAGATGATTAGATCTAGATTTTATTTACTCTCACTGCAATCTCAAAAACATATTTACAAATCAAAAGTTATTGTGCGTTATGCCCAGCACACCATAAATATCGTTTTGTAGATATGTTTTTAATATTGCAATTAGAGTGAGTGAGATCTAGATCAAGTCATCTCTCTCACTCTCAAAGGAAATTTTGAAAACATGTTTATAAACAAAAACTATTGTGCGTTGGGCATTAGACACAAATCGAATCTAAAATTGTTTTATCTTCATTTCTTTTCGAAATAAATGTTTCATGACGTTTTTTGCAATTTTATTTAACTTTTTAGTCCTTAGATAAATTTTAAAATTATCTTTTACTGAGACTTCCAATAAACCAAATAAACTTTAATGTTGAAAGTGAACTCTTTATTACTAAAACACTTCCGCCTCTCAATGTACCTCTCTTTGCAATTGAGAAACCCCTGGAATTAAATCCCCCATTTTTCAAATCACCTACCACCACCCTCAAATCAATTTACAAGCAACACCAACACATAAATTAATTACCAAATGGGGCAATATTTGACTTGAAAAGTAGACCATTATGAATTCACTCTTGTTTTCCCTGAAATCATTTGAATCAATAGCAAAAGATATTGCCCCACAGACTCTGGTTTTAATTGAACATTAGCATAATTGAGAAATTGAGATAATTTCCACGCAGACCAAGTCTATTTTGAAGTATCATAAAAATCTGAAAGAGGGTTATAATAGTTTACCTCTTAAGGCGATCAAATCAAATAGTTAATCCGTGAAATTCAATCAAAAACGTCCCCCAAAAAAACCAGAAACACATTTTATAGTCTTGTGAGTTTTAAAATATGAAATTTAAATGCTGAGAGCCTTTAATGACTCACCTATTGATAATAATTTAATATCATAAAACAATCATTGGAAATCATAAAAATTAAATGGAAAAGCTTTTTGGATTTTTTGGTTAGACTTGAAAATATTATGCGGATAAGTTTATTTTTTATCTCAAATCCACTCCTTTTTTTTCCAAGACTCCCAATGACAAGAGGGATCATAAACGAAAAAAGAGTGTTTCTCTTAAATGGAAAAGTGAACAAAATATACGTGTATTTAAAAACAAAAAAAAGAACTCTTGGAGAATTCGAGAAGCGTTGAAAAATTACATTTGTGCAATTAACATTGGTGAATAAAAATCAGCAATTATCATCACATACTTGTGGCATATTTTCATTTTATAATTGAGTGGATGAGAGATGAAGATTCTTGAAATGGTTTTAGCACAACAATCTTGTAATGCTACATATAATATTCTGACCACGATATATATTCCAAAACTCAAAATGCTTCAAACGGAACAAGTGAAACTTGTCCCTGGTACGCCTTAAAAGGTCGTGGTTTGTTCAAAAATACTCACAACATGAATTTGAAAGAAAATAAAGAAACACAGAAATGAAAATGTCTTCTGTGTAATAATTTAAATAAATATTTTACCAATGGTGTATCTCTTTCACCGTTTTTTTTTGTAGCTCTTAAAGATGGTAAAAGGAGTCTAGACTTCCAACTTCTTGGGAGTTTGTGGATATAACAAAGAGAAACTCTCTCATACTCCTCTTCATCATTGTCGCTGATTGAGTGTTAATAAAATTAACTTAAAAGAAGTAACAAATAAAAAAAGGTATTGTGTCTACCAAATCGGCCATTTTTCATCCAACAATATCACCATGAAAATCTCACAGAAAGTCTCTAAAAGACATTCTAAGAGATAAGAAAAATGGACAAAAAAAGTGGAAATGGTTTGAAAGATTATTTGTTGATTTACTAATTTTCACATTCTTTCATCCTTTAATCTCATCTCCTTTTTAGATAGACCAAAAAAAAAAACAACAACATAAAAGTAGCCCCCAAACAAACGCCCAAAGGTTGATCTTCTCTCTCTTAAGATGAAGACCGATTTTCAGAAGGTGCTAAATACATTTGAGTAGTTCTTAGCACGCTTCACCAATAAAATAGAGACGATTCTTTTTGATCATTCCCCACCCTCAGAATTTCCAGAAAGAGACAGAAATAAGAGGAGGCGGTTCGCTTATTCTATCAACACTGCAACCTTTTAAGTTTTATATATTTTTTTCTTATTTTTCTACCGCGAGATAAGATAAATACCATGAAAGAATAACACTGAGAGAAACAAAGGAGAACCCAACAGGGAAAGTAAATAAACTTTTGTACACAGTTAAAAACAAAATTACGACGATAGGCATCATACTGTAAAAATATTTCAACATTCATTAAAGATAAACTTTTAGTTAAGGTTTATTTATGCATGTGAGGTTATGTTGAACATAACCTAAATATCAAGCGTTAATTCTGATTCAATAACATCCACAGAAGATCATTTTATAGGATAGATTACAAAGTGGTTTCACTTAAAGAATTCCAATGTAACCTCCCTCTACTCAGACCAATATAATGCTGATTTAATATTTAAGGTTATGAGCAAGAGATAGATAACTACGCCGCTAACGGTTCACTCGAGTGTAAATGTGCCGATCTTTAGTATAAATTGTACCGATCCGCAAAAATTTCGTAATTTAGCAGAAATTCCGCGACACAAATTTAAACGAACCACACAGTTTAAACGAACGCTAGAGGGAACTGGGGTAGTAATAAACAGGGGTAGTTGTAAACACTGTGATTTTTTCATCCATTTTAAGACTCCAGAGGATAAAACCCATAAGCATTCATAGATACCATGGGAATGTATGTCCACAGATGAATTGGTCAATAAAATCCTAATATACTTTAAAAATAAAAATCATTTTTCCCGAAAATGTTGATATTTCGATTATTTTGTCAATTTGGATTTCCACCTGGAAATTCAAAACTGTGTAATATAATCGAATTGTAGTAATATCAATCAGTTCTTTCCTACATCTTTTAGAATTATATTAATGCATTTACTACACTGAGAAAAAAACGGGGGTGCGATTAACTTTTTTTCTCATAACTTTAACACTTTGTAGGTGTAAAAATATATCAACATTTTTTAATGTTAATTTTACACCTTTTAAGGGTAAAATTAACATGAAAAAGGGTAACTTTAACCCCTAATACACCTAAAAGCATAATATTTACACCGATTTCGGATCAATACTGCAGGGTAAAATAAACATTTCCGGAATGTTATTTTAACTTTCTCAGATTTCTCTCAGTGTAGAGAAATTGAGATTCTCATTATTTTAAAAGGATTAATAATTGGTCAGAAAACAGCATTTGGGGTAGATGTAAACAGTCAATTTCTTCATTTCATTCGTTTGACAGCTGCATCTCATGGTGGGAAATTTTTCGTTGGGTGTGTTCAATAAGAAGTCACATGGTGTCAAAATATGGGGAAAATCCATTTAAAAATGTCTTTGATTTGCATGCTTTTAGTTTTTTTGCTATTTTAATTAATCTTTGTAAAAAGTGTAGTGATTTTTTGAAAAATATAGTCTTTATATATCTCTTATGTAACTAAAATAATTGAAAGTGGTGCAAAGTTAATTTTAAGGGAGGAAAAAAGGGTGTTTACATCCTCCCCAGAAAGTGTTTACTTCTACCCCAGGTAATTTTGTGAAAAGAGAGAAATGCACAGTGACACAAATTTTATTTTTATGAAAAACTCAATTGTTTTCCAACATCCGCATTACCCTCGATGCATTGCCTATACTCAAGGGTAAAACATGAGCTGAGAAAGATTTTCCAAAAAATCACTTTGTGCTTGGAAAATCACCTAAAATTCGCATCTATCAAAAATGTTTACATGTGCCCCAGTCTCCCCTATACTTCATAAGAGTGAAACTCACATTTAAATCTGCCGAGTCATCGCTAAAATCGCGCCAATCCTCCGATTTTTGCTAAGAAACATGCCGATCTGTCGATTTCTCGCTAAATTGTGCCGATCTGTCAATTTTCAACTCCAGTTTGGCTAATTTTCCCGATAGACGCTGACGGCTAACTCTGAAAGCCACTTATTCATCACTTGGTTATGAGTTAAAACGTTGACAAGACTGTGATTTTTCAGACAAATACACTTCGAAAACAACTTGATTTGCCCGTCATACGACGATTTAAATATAAAAATACAACTAGAATAAAAATTCAGACATTTAAACATTAAGAGGTTTTACTATCCAAAATATGTCCTACTTAAATATTTTAGGTTAAAGCAACATAAGTTAATTAACCTCTAAATATCTTTGAAATGTTTCGGAAAATTTAAAATTATTGCAATTTTTTGCCATTTTAAATGGCTTTTTTGACACTTAAAATTATATTATACCTAACCTCACAAATTAGAAAAATTCTCTAAAAGGATGCCCACAAATTCAATCTTAAAGGATTTTATGACAATTATAAAAGCTACTTAAACTTTGTGATATGACGTATCACTTCAAATTATTCTTCGAAGGTTTAAGATCATTATAAATGTAAATAAAACAGTTTTCTTTATTTTTCGAGTTCCTAAAGTGAGAAACAATTTTTTTTAGGTGAAACACTATTTCGGAATTATTTTAGGTTAGGTCCAACATAACCGCAATTGCGATAATAACCCCTCTTTACTATAAAAAATACTCAAATAATAAAACTTTCAGCTAGAATGAAAATTTTAGGTATGTCATTATGTAGCTAGCCGGCTTAAATTTCTGGTAGAATAATGCTCTACATTTTCTAATTCTACTCTCAGATTAAAATGTCAGGTTATAATTTAATACCTTTTATAAAAAAGAAGATTATAAAAAATGCAATTATTTGTTTTAAATTATATTTCTATATATTTGGCTCACTTATTGCCAAATTTGGAAACATAGTTCCTCATATTCGTAGAATTTCGAAGTTTGTTCAATTCAGTTTGAACAGACGTTTGAAGGTTATGATATAGCTTAACCCGAAGTTGTTTTATTAATCACTGAAATTGCAACATTTCACAAACAAATTTTAAAAAGCGATATTTCAAAGACATATTCTCTTCAAAATATACTTTGATTTTAAAGGTTAGGTCTAACTTAACCTTACATTTTAAGATAACCTTTTTCCCTCTAAAAAAATTGTTGACTGTATTTCGCAATTGATAAAAGAAAGACTCTTTACATATTAAAATAAATTTTCTCTTCTGAATATTTCAGGTTAAATCCTTCTTGAAAATTTAGCAATGGCTATCGTAGTAGTTTTCCAGTAAACTGTGTACAAAACCATTCAAAAAAATAGTACTCACGTCGAAATCCTGGTGTCTCTGGACTCCTCTCTGGCGAACAAATCCTATCCCGATCACCATCTTCACTTGTATGCCCCTCGAGAGATTCCTCTTTAACAGGCGGCGACAGCGACGTACACGCTGGACTCGAGGAATCTGTCCGAAAAGATTCCCCGCCGCTCGAGAACATCATATTCTGACCACACCAAAACAAAAAAAAAAAAGAAGTCACAGAAACGAAATAAAAATCAATTGAAGAAGATTGCAATGCCCACCTGCTCCAATCCGGACAGTCCAACGCACTTTGGGGGCGCAAAAGCTGATGGCAGGGGTAAGTTGGAGGGAAAGGGTTTTACGAAGGCGCCACCGCCACCAAAGGGACTACCATTGGCCCCACCTGCTGTGCTTACGGCAGGATTCAGTGGATGCAGGAAGTGCGGCGGAAATCCGTGCAACAGATGCGCCCCATAACTCCCCAGGGCAAAGTGATGCAGATCCTTAGCATCGGGGAGCTAAATTGAAAGTCATTGTTCTTTAATTTAGCAGTAAAAATGGACTATCAAATTACTTTTATGTGAATGAATTAGAACAATTTTTCTGTATAATTTTAAGACTAGTAAAATTTTGGTTTTTAGCGTAATTCCTGGTTGTAAATTAGTCAAGATTATTTATGTAAAAAAATCTTTTAAAGTATTTTTAGACGAAAAAAGAATCATACTAATTCTTAACCCAACATTTTTAAAATTAGTGACTGAACTTTAATCCTTTCATGGATTTTGCTAAGATTTTTTTTAAATGTATTTAAATTATTAGACATATTTAATTCGATCGGATATTTTAGTGTAAAATTGCCGGGATATCTAGGCTTTAAAATTGTAAAATATTTATTTAAAATTCGAAACAGTTATAGAAAAGGATCTATGTCTACAAATTTAAATAAGATTACTTAAGTATTTTACCCTATAAATTAGGAAGAAAAGAATCTTAAAATATAAAATAAATCATAAAATACTTTAAAATTAAAAATAACATGACAATACTCAATTCATTCTTATCAAAGGAGACGTTTCAAAGGAATTTATTAGATTTGGAAACATTCAAAATATACAGACTCATTATTACAACCCTTAGAACCTTCAGAAAATATCTAATAGTAAGTGACTATAAAAGCAAAGAAAAAGAATTATTATTTTGTTTAGCACTATTCCTTGTAAAACCAGTCATAAATGTATTTTTCATTAAATTCGCTACTTTAAAATTTCCATTGAAATGATTATTTTTAGAAAATGTTTAAAAATAATCCCATGTATTCCACCTTAAATTCCCTGTTTAAAATATGTTGAAGAGTTTTCGGAAGATAAATGAACAGTGAAAAAAATAAAAGAAGATATAATGTAAAAAAATAATTTAGAAGACTCCGCAAGGAATGTTTCAAAATAAAGAGTCACTGTGATACATGAATTATTACGCCTTCTGTTTTATAGAATTAAGTAAAAGTGAAAAGAAATTAAGAATTATTTTTGAGAATTTAGAACCATCATTTCGGCGCTAAATTATTATATGACCAGTATAATGATGATCTTTTTTACTTATTTAGATGTTGTCTAGGCAAATATTTCTTCGATAACACAATGTCATTTCGTATATTAATGAGTTCTACTAGGACGTACAATTTACAAGAATATTACATAAATGACTGCTTATATAATTTTGTATAATACTGCCCCCAGAGCCACAATAAACACAAAATCTTGCTGATGTTTTCATAACGCTCCTTGGAAATTACAAGGGGCCAACTCACTTTTTGGCGATTTTGGGGTTTTAATGCACTCAGACAGAAAATTTAATAAAATTTCAGATGATATAAGTCAATAAATTTCTTTATTAGAAAAGTTTTTCAAAATTTTACTCTTTATCATTGCTTTCGCGGTTTTGTTTAGGGGCACAAAATAGATTTATCGCACAATTTTTTGTAAAAAAAAAGGGACTAACTCAAGCAAGTTGATCCCGTGTCATTCTAATTTTATGAAAATTTGCGCATCATTTAGAATGACAAAGAGCTAACTCATAAAAAAAAAACATATATTGAAAGGTAAAAATATGTATGTTTCGATGTTGAATCTTTCATGCTGTCTCCTGAAAAATGGCTCAGATTGAGTTGGCCCCTTGTAATTTCCAAGGAGCGATAAGATCTACATTGATAAGCTCACCTGAGAAAATTATGGTGTGCTGCTAATACTTGCAAAAACATTGTAAGAACCTCAATTTAGGTCTAATATTGAGTAAATACTTAATAGTTATCACTTAACCTAGAATTAAATTTTCAGACACCATAATACAGCCTCTCACATGATTGCCAAATACAGATTGTTGATACCCTTGAATGATTCCTTTTACCGATTTCTTAATGTCAAAAGTTAAACAGTTCTAAATAGCGTATTTCTCAACCGATTTTTGAGTATATTTGGATTCATTGAAATGGGTTTGAAATCCCGGATTTGGGAATATTTATAGCGGTTTATTACAACAAGGGGAAAGTGCCCATGTTTTGCACGGTCCCAAGTCCCAAGCTTTACAATGACTATTTTTTCCTATGTTTTTAAATAAATGTGACTCCGCAATATATTTTAACAACAGCACATTGTCCCCTAGTTTTTAAAATATGGGGGTGATGAGTCATATTTATTGAAAAACATAGGAAAAATTTAGTCATTATAAAGCTTGGGACCGTTGAAACCTTGGCGCTTTCCCCTACAAGAAAATTGTAAAACATCGTAAAACCAAAATTTTATATTAATAAAATTAATAATTTATAATAAACTTGATAATAATTGTTTCAAAGTTATTCGTTATTTAAAAGTACTTAAAAAAACGATCGAAAAATAGGCAAGAGGCTTGATTTTTTAGAATACGGGAATAGAGATTATTGAACTACATATCGCACTTCCACTATTTTAATGGCATTTTGAGGATCTTTCGATTTTTCGTTTATTACAGAATTAGGCAGATAATTCAGTGCACTTTTAAAATCAATAAGTTTCATAAGTTTGTAGTGAAGATTTTTCATAATTTTAGATTTTGCAAACCCTTATGTGGTGTATATTTGATGTTTGAGGACTTATATCTCAAAATAATCAAATGCTAAAAGAGCCAGTAAAATACTGGAAATACGATATATATAAGGATAAAATATCGTTCTAAATAATTTCCAGAACATAATAAAAATAAATAAATAAATACATTAGGGCCCCGCTATAGGCCATCGCTCTGATTTTAATTTAGGTTATAGTTTTTAGTACACGACATGCAATGTTGTCATAATTATTTTAATATTTTTGGCAAACTTTATTGGAGTAGTTGTGATAATTGTGATCCATAATGAAGAGAGCGAGGACAAGTATACCACAATCCCAAAGAAAGTGGAAGCCGTAGAGCAAATTTCAATACTAAAAGTCGTTGATAATTTTAAAAAATGACATGGACTACACACGGCTCTTCGTTATCCGGCTGACTGGGGGACAAAATGACATTGAGGTTTTTTGAATGATCAACGGTTTTATATTTTGTGCAGTGTGAATTTATTTTCTGTCTGACAAAGAACAAGAGAATTTTCTTCATGGTGTGCTTATGTTTCATTTTTTATCACAATTATCCATTAAAAACTTCAATACAATGATAATAATACTTTAATTCACACTGGAGAAACTTCATGATTAGTAAAAATAATTTTGAATACATCAACCGCCAGTGTTTGGCAGCTGTCACCCGGATAACGAAGTGCCGGATAACGAAAAGCCGTGTGTATAGTGCGACTCAAGTGTCAAATCTGGAACCAAATATGGCCTATAGCGGGGCTTTACTGTAAATAAATAACTTAATTATATGCACCAATGGAATATATGATTGTTGAAGAGTAGAACACAAAATTAAATGCCTAATTAGATTAGGATGTATTGTGCAACTTTTTTGTGATTTGATTTTAGGGCACAAGACCAAAACTAGATTAACCCTACTAAGGAATTTGCAGCCTATCTGCCACATCAAATTAAAATCAATGCTTTAAGATGTTTTAGAAATGCTATAGCATTTTATTCAAGTATTTTAATGCTGAATGTTCCTCCGGTAGTTTGTTTTTTAGTCTGGTATAGATCATGATAAACAAAGTAGATGATTTAACCCTCTAACGGGTAAAACCGCCTCCAGGCGGTTTTCACAAAAATCACATTTACAGCGACAATAAAGGTTTAATTTATTTAAAAGTGCTATACAGCGTCCTCTGTAATAGTCTTATGAACATCTCTTGAAAGTTTGAACTCATTTTAACTCTTCGTTTTGTTGCTATTCCCAGTTTTGTGTGACAGCTGTCACAAATATTGCATATATTAGTAATAGTGCAATATTGCAAATATTTGTGCAAAAAAACTCATTTCCAATTTCCATAAAAATACCGATTTAAAATCTGATTAAAATAAATTTATTTTTTACTTGAAGATATGTCATTCTACTTTGTATATTTTATTTAAAAAATTTGAAAAAACTAAAAATGTGAATTTTAAAAGCAAAGAGTTTCAAAAAAATTTTATATTTTCTCACCTAGCGCCTAAACTAAAAGAGATAATGAAGAATGGATGGTTTTTTCGACTTTATTGGATCATAATTATCCTAGAAAACATTGTTTTAGAACTTTTTTTTCGCATATTAAAGAAAGCACCGTTAGAGGGTTAAAATAGGAGGGAAAAGTCCTATTTCAAGGTTACCCCATACTTTCCCCTATCAGGGTCCAGATTTTGCCCTACAATAATTTAAGTAATTTAACATTAAATTGAAAAATTAGTAAGTCTTACTTTAGTTTAGTTTAGTTGAGTTTAGTAAGGGCCCAAATAGACTCAGGCAGATCCTCGAAAGTATTTAGCCTGTAAAATTTGGCAGCAAAGGATTAGGTAAAGGAACTTTATGCAAAGTACCTCTAATCTAATCGGTGATTTTAAGCCCTCAGTCAGTGTATGATAGATTAAGATAAATCTTTACTACCAAATTCTACAGGCTAAATATTCTCGAGGATCAGCCTGAGTCTATTTGGACCCTACAGAAGGGAAAGACGGTTTATTCATGCATGAGGTTTAACCACATGCTTAAATCTCGATCCTTTCATAAGAAAAGTGTGCCTTGGTGAGATTCAGTTTCAAAATGGTTTAATAATGTGTATCTTTTCCTTCGGACTCTTACTAAAGTTTAGTGGTACCGTTTCAAGGACCTTTGTGAATAAAGTTAAAAACCCCTAATCCAATTTGATACCCGTGCAATGATCTCTAGAAACATAAACCGCAAGTAATTGCAAACCTACTTGAGAATGAAACGGACGTTGAATCCTCAGAGCTTCTCCCAGACCACCAGCAGCCTGGGAAAATACTACGAGAGCCGGTGATGGCAAATGTGCCGATCCATAGGCTGAATTTTCCATCTGCCTGACTCTCCTCTATCTCAGTCCACAATATTTCTCACAAAGAAAAAATCACACTGAATATCACTAAACAAAATTATGAATGGTCACTCAATTTGTGTCACATCTCACGCATTCCTCAGTCAAAAATAGTTTTTCTTTAGCAAACTTTGTCACATAATTTTTCCTCCAACACTCTGTGAGAATATCTTCTGGCAGAATTTCAATCACACTTTGTCACAGCGTAGGAAGTGAACTTCTTGGGCAGATTTTCAATAATAAAAAAAAACTGAGTTTCCGTGGGAAAAACCGTGAAAATTTGAGAGAAGGATCGCGTTTGAAGTACGAACAGCAACAGTGTTGACTGAGCAAGAGTTCCGGATATACTAAAGAGTAACTGGTGAATCCAGTTGAAATGGAGGCAAATCAGGGCTGAGATTGAGTCAATTCCCACCTTTTTCCCAACAAGAATCACATCAACAAATAGCGCGCATGTGGCTAAACTAACTTCTTTTGTCTCCCTCTAGCCAACACATCCCGTCCACTGAGCCGGAAAAAGAGGTGGAGAGTATTCTTGAGCGCATCTGCGAATAAAAGAGTGGCAGATGGTGTAGCTGGTTTTTCAGGGAGAAAGAGAATCAGAGACACTCCTTATCACTGAATGGGCGGAGTCGCTAAAATACCCATTTTTCCGCTTCCAGAAAAAGAACCTCTTGGTAAGTAAACGAACAAACATAGCACTATTATTGAGTGAACCAGCAATTCACGCTTTATTCTCTTACCAGTCTGCTTTCACCCATCATTCTCCCTGTCCAGGGGAAAGGGCTCAATTCCACGCCCGCTCTTCCGGGGGGATAACTCCATACGACCCGGAAGCAGTGAATAAAGAGCTCATCCTGCTCACTCTCTAAATATTCCATCACGCATTGAGCCACTGGACACCTTTATTCATCTTTCCCCAGATAGTTTGTACACTTCCGGAGACTTTTTTGGGGATGGTAATCTTTTGAAAGAAAAAGCACTTTCAGAGGTTTTTTTTCTTATCCGATTATACCCGCTTATATAATTATTTCCGCAAAAATTTCGAAATTGTATTATTTCTTGATATCTCTATGGCATTTTTCATTAAAATATTAAACAATTTTTTGTCATTTAGCCACAAAAAATCCTGACAATGCCAGAGGAAGAACACTTGCTGTGTGAGGCCATTTTTTCGAGACACAAAAAACCGTTTTTGTTTAGAAATTTAGATTCGAGCAGTTGTTTTCCCGCCAATCCCGCAAATTATAGCGTTGTGAAGTTAGTAGCATATCAAACAGCCGCCATGGTGCCCGCCAATTTATAAGAAAGTTGGGTTATGATAATTTTAGAGGGAAAAACCGTCTTATCAATAGTGTATTTTAGGGGATAGACGCTTCATTATCAGCTTGGGAAATCATCCATTGGCTAACATCTCGGCACAAAAAAAAGAGGAATAATTAATTTTTTTTCTCTGAGGATTCGCATTTTCTGGAAGTTCTTTACGTTTTCTATAAAAATAGCCATCCGTATTCCATTGAACATAACGAAGTTCTTCCAAGAGATCTTGTTGTAAACCAAAAATTGGAAAAAATTAACATTTTCAAGAATACCAAATATTTTGCTCTAAATCAGGGGATAGTTTAGGGCCTAAACTATCCCCTGATTTAGAACTATACCCCTAAAATAGGTGATTTTTATTGAATAATTTCGAGGATTCTTTTTAATATTTTATACTTTTATACTATATCAATTTATTTTTTTTTATTTCTTTAATATCCAAGATAATAAAAGATATAGGGGAAGTGCTTGTAATTTTGGACACTGAGGGTAAAGGTAAAGTTGGACACTACAGTAGACTCTCGCTAATTCGGCTCTTTTAAGATCGGGCTACTTTTTAATTCGGGCAGCAGTTAAATTTGAAAAAAAAATTGTTGACATTTTTCAAGTTTGATTATGATTATCAAATTAAGCAAATCTGCTCAAACTTGCCATGGTTTGTCTTAGTTCTGATGTGTTTTTGCATTATTAAGGGTTTTTCATAAAATTTACAATTAATATGAGCATGTAAACTCAATAATGTGTGTGCAGATGAATAAAAAATCGTTGCATTTCAAAAACTTTGTCGCACGAATTTCTCTCTAATTCGGGTGACATTTTGATCCCAAATGTCCGAATTTGAGAGAGTCTACTATACCAATTGTTTAAGAAGATTTATGGAAGTGCGTGAAAAATCATAATAGCAACCGATTTAATTGGTTTTCAGAATATAATGGATCATAATGCCCCTAAAATACAATCTTTAGACGATATTTTCCAAAAAATCTCGACAGATAAGAAATTAGAACTGGTAAGCCATATGGCGCAGTCATAAGTCTGAACGCAGAACCTTTGAGGAGCAGCCTGGGCAAAGTTCTATTGAGGAGTTTATTTTCAAAGTTATTTATTAGACCGACTGCGAGATTAGGGATTTAATCCTAAAGTTAGTAAAACTCTCGTAAGACACTCAGTCATTTGAAACGCCAATACAAGGGGCATCCTACCTTAAGCCTGGTGGCGTTATTTAGTCCAATCCGTCCAATCAATGGAAGAATTTTTTGGGTTCCCAAGAAATTCTTACAAGAGCAAGGGAATAATCTAATGAGATTGTGATTAATCTCTTCCTCTGGATTTTGAAGACAGGAACTTTCTACACAAAATTTTTGGTGGAAAGACAAAAGGAGATGCATAATGGGGCCTAGATGCTGTATTCAGAAACGAGGGACGGCCACAATGAGTATGAAAAAGGGAAAATTTCAAATTGATTCTAATATTTTTATGTGGTAAATTCTTCAGTAAACCATTTTTTTTAAATGTGACTCATTTCAATCATAGAGAGTTTGATAGACCTGCTATTAATACCAATTTAATACTCACCAGCCCTGTAATGTTGTTCTGCTTCCGAATGTACACACGAAAATTTGTTATATGACATTGTCATATTGTTATAAAATTCTCCTACTGAAGAGGACTTCTTTTACCATATGAGAATGTCATACGACAAATTTTCATGGTAAATTCGGAAGTCGGATAACATTAAAGGCCAGTGATCATCGAATAATTTTCTTGAATCTAGCACAAAAATAAATTAAATATGGTGTAATCTTTGTTAATTTCGTTAATTTTAATTATCGTAATAGATATGACCTTGGAAACTGCCAAAATCTATGAAAGACTTAAAAAGTTAAATCCTTAATCTCAGCTGCTTTTCACCAGAAATGAATTCAGGGAGCTCTGTTTGCCTTTTCCAGATCGTTTCCTGAGCGTCACGTCGCGTCGGTCGCTTAGATAAAGGGGGCACGCACAGCACATTATTTAATAAATACGCAGCAAACTTTAAATATACTAATTTTTTTTTAATAAAATTTGAACATAGGGGAAAGCGCTCTACGTTCGCATCACTCAAGCTTCAAACAACAAATTTTTTTCAATATGTTTTAATTGAATTTAATTTAATTCATTACATTACATTTTAATAGATAGTTCAATGCCTTAAATTTCCTGATAATATGAGGCATAGGCTAAATCCATTAAAAACAAATATTGAGTTGTTCGAAGCTTGAGTCGTTCGGAAGTAGCGTGCTTTCCCCTATGAGGTTGATATAAAATAAAACGACTGAATTTTGTTTCTGGTAAAACAATTTAATATGAACGAAATTTGAAAAAATGATGTCATTCAAAGATGTAAATGAAAAAGTCTCGATAGGCGGGGGAGGGGAGGTGGGGTTAATTGGAGCTGTGGGGCTACATTGATATATGATCTTTTCGCCTATTTATAAATGATGCTGGTCCTTACAATTATGTTATTTAGATCCACAATTGCTTTGTCTATCCAAATTTCATCTATCAAAACCCAACTTTCTTTATAAATATGCGATAAAATCGTATAATAATGTAGCCCCATCTCCCCCTATGTGAAATTCACAGAGTTCGAGAACGGTTTATCAAATATCGGTTATTTATTGGTGATAGAGGTTCACAAATCATTTGAAAACCATCAATAAATGTAAATAAAAGAAATATTATACAGAAATTTATTTTTTCAATAAATTTAATTACTGATTGCAACCAATTCGGAATTTCAAATCCATTTAAATGAATGTAATCTGAGAATAAATTTAAAAATACATATTTTCCAGTCATTGAAAAAATCGACCATGGTGCGATTTATTTTAACGAAACATACAATTAGGGAGTTAATGGAGGTAATACAGAACGGTGCCTTAAAACTGTTCGTGGGCGTTTGTGAATATCTACAAAACGCTTGTAAATCGTATAATCCTCTAAAAAGTTTGTAAAATTTGTACTTTTTCACGAACATGATCACTTGACGAGCATTTTTTGTTCTTTTACAAACAAGTTCGTACATTTTTGTTTCTTTCGTAAAATTTAACGAACAAATTACAAAATTTTACGAAGATATTTCTGTGCCTTTACGAACATTTATAAACGAATGTTTGTAAAATAACAAAAGATATTCGTCAAGTGATTATGTTACGAACAAATTTTGTGAAAAAGTACAAACTTTTACGAACTTTTTTGTGGGTTATACGATTTAAGACCATTTCACAAGTCCCCAGTAGAAATTCACAAATATTTACGAAAAATTTAACGAAATAAAAGAAAGTACTCTCCCTCCGAACATTCATACCTTCGAATAATGTAAATTTTCTTTTATTTTTCCTAACATATTTAGGCATTTCTGTTAAATATTAGTTAGCTTATTGTCAATTATTGATAATTTCGTGTTAATTATGAACGTTCGAAGAGAGAGTACTTTCCCTTATTTGAATTAGAGCGATTAAAAATAAAACATCATAACAACTTACGAAAAACTTCTTTATTGTCATATTCATAGAGAAAAAGAAGAGAGTCATTAATACTATCCCTAGCACTATTTTTTTTAATTCACCTCATTAAAATCTTTCGACTGACCTCTGTAATTATTTTCGAGCAATGAAAAAATGTCGTAAAATATAAAATAATTACAAAAATACTCCTAGAGTTCTTACATCAACTCTAGGAAACTCAGATAATAAATGTTTTAACGTATTATTTTTAAGACACTCAACACAATTTTTAACAATAATTTGCTTTTTGTTATTAAGTTTGTGACCATTATCACCTGAAATTTCAACAACGTTGTCATCACTGTAACTTCTAAAATTAAGAAAATGCCAAATTACAATATCTTGCATTTTGATTTGAATCTTTGCGTACATTGAGAGAAATAATACTATCCCAATGGACGCATGTTAAAAACAATTATTCCGATGCAAATGCACATTCTGCAATTTGAACTTAAAATCTATCAACAACAACAATGTAATGGGAACTGATTTTATAAATAAAAAGCAATGAAAAAAAGAATAATATTATGAAAGAAGAGGTTTCGCTGTTTGTTGAAAGTTTGTCAAAAGGATGTTTTCTATCTAAAATATGTAAAATTTTGTCAGAACAGCATTAGAATATCCTTTTAACAAACTAAGTTACAAACTTCTTTTGTTAAAAGTTGGTATATGTTTGCTAACATGATACTCTCAATGATATTCTCTTGCCGATTTGACGAAAATTTTCCACAGAAAAGCATAATTGTGACAAATTTTTAACAAACTGCTCTGAAAACCTTTTCTATGAGAATAATGTGAAAAATTATTAGCATGAAAACATAAATGCGTAAAAACAGTTGAATGCTTCAGAGAAATATCATTGAAAATACATAAAAGAGAGCTGCTGAAATTAATGTAAAAAGGCAAAATATAAAAAAAAGAAAAAAAAACTCAATCAATAAAAATGTTCAACAAAATTGAATAAAAACTATTCATTCTCCTTTTATTTTCTAATCATTTTTCTTAAGAATATCTTGATTCGTGTTCGGAATGTTTATATAAAACAATATTTTAATAAAGTTCTCATCAATTCTGGTCAGAAATTGATCTAGAAAATTGTCATGTTCATTGTCGAAAAAATATCTCTCAAATAAATCCACATCATTTTACCCGTCTTAGTTGATGCCTCACCATCTATAAAAACTTCACTATATTCCAAACTATAAAATTAAATAAGTAAAAAAAATCCAGCACCTTACTGATTTACAAAATAAAGAAAAAAAAAACATTTTAAGCAACATTTCCTATTGGCAAAACCAGCATCTCCCAAGGTATTCAGAGATTCATGCCAGTATCGAGAGCAAGTGCCTGCTTCATAAGTTCATAGGTAGAGAATGAGACAGCTACCATTGGAATGGCTCTCAAATAGTTGATGGACATTCCACGATACAGTCCCTTAATGATGCCATTTTCACGATAAATCAGCGTCAGGGTCTTAAACATACCCATACTGGACGATTGAGGAAAGAAAAAAACATAGATACTTTATTATAAATTACTATAAAAAATATCGAAAACACAAGTTCGAAAACAGGTCTAAAAGCACCAATAACACACAGATAAGCAGAGTGCTAATAAAAATAGTTAAATCCCCAAAATATTATTCACTGCAACTGCATCCAGAACTACCAACAAAAAAAAGCAATTTTCATGCACCATAATTTTATAGGGGAAATGCTTCTAATTTTGTCCAGTTTCTTATTTTGGACACTTTGAGGATAACATTGGACACTAAAAATAAATTGATTAAAATGATGGATTTTTATTCCAATATTTGATGAATAATGAATTCTATCTAAATATTTGTTCTTTTTGGAATATTTTAACACTAAATACGTTAAAATTTGAATATGATTTGAGTTGAAATTGCTTTGTTGAAAATTCAGTGTGAGCAATTGCTTACGAGAAATATGACAGAACTTCGTGGCTTACTTCAGTCTTATTTAGTTTTGGTGAAGTACTAACAAAGTTTGTTCGCTGTTTTTGAGTGATATTATTGAATATTCATTGAATATTGTGTTGATTCACGTTACTGATGATTTGTACATTTGACCTGAAGTGAGATTTGCCTTGTAAATTATATTTTTCGTGTGAAAAATGAGAAATTTTTTAAGACATTCACCAGTGAGGTGATGATTCTTATTTTGGACAGGTGTTTTTCTTACGAAATTTCGTGAAGTTTTAGCTTTTGTGATGACTAGGTTGGACAAATGCCTGGAGAAACAAAGGAGCATCATCTCTACGAAAGAGATGCAGTGGGAAAGGCCTTGAAAGGCTTCCGGAAAGGCCAGGGAATGAGCGAATCCGCACGTACTTGGAGTACCGAAGTCAACTCACTTTAATGAATGATATGGAAAGTTTTTGGGCTTCTTGTGACATTCCACGTTTCCCTTACATGACCAGGAAGAGGACTTGGTAAGATTGGTTCATAAAATGAAGAACAATGGGCATCCTGTTGAGGCGGATTATCTGTCCAAATTTACAGACAAGTTGTAAAAATTAATAACCAAGTTGTCCAAAATAAGAGTCAAATTCACCTCTACATATCAATTCATTTTTAAACGTATTAAAACTAATTTTAGTAAAAATGAGATGATAAATAGCTTGCCAAGTTTCTAAACAATCCTTCTGAAAAGAGAGTAACAAGAAAAGTCAATTAGTATTGAAAATATGGCACTTCAAACTTAGGATATCGATGCTTATATGCAGACTGTCCAAAATTATAAGCACTTCCCCTATTGCAAAATCACATTGACAGGAAAATGCTCAACGAATTTCGTTAATTTACGCATTTTCATTGCAATTCTTACGTAAATTCTCAATTACCGTATTACCTTATCTCATACTCGGTGGCACTAGGTGAAAATAATATAAGAAAATTTAAGAAATAAAACGAAAATACAATAAACGGTGAGCAAAAAGGCAGTATACAATTAATTTCTCGTACAGTTTTTTTTTGCTCACCGTTTATCGCATTTTCTTTTTATTTCTTCAATTTTCTTATATTATTTTCACTTACTTAGTGCCACCGAGTATGAGATAAGGTAATACGGTAATTGAGAATTTGCGTAACAATTGCAATGAAAATGCGTAAATTAAGGAAATACGGTGAGTATTTTACTGTCAATGTGATTCTGCCCTAGCCCATTAGTACCTTTACATACATAAACAGCATTTAATTAAAGTGTAACTAGCTAAGGAAAGAATTTGTTTCCTAAAAATGAAAATACGAAAGAGAATGAAGGAAAATATTATCAAAATTGAGTACTCGAACTCATGACTTAGATGCTGTACTTCAAAAGCACGCCCCAGGCAAATTGCCTGAAATTTGAAGCCACTGTCTCATACTTCGATTTAAATTTATTTGGGATTTTTTTTGCACTCGCGACCGTTACGCTAAATATCTAAAAATTGAGAAGTTTTTCCGTATTATAAGATACCTTTCCGTATGGAGGGATATAATATACTAAATTTTTGTTTAAATAAATTCTTTCCTCGGAGCACTGTGAGCTGAGTCTGAGATCAATTTATGAATTAGCTTCAAATAGCTCCATATAAAAAACTTAACTTGCCACATGCTTGCTCTAAAGTATTTTCGCATTATTTGTCGTTTACCGGTTTTCAACCTATTTAAACGGATTTATAAATCACTCAAAATATCTCTTAAAGAAGTTTTAAGAGTAATAGAATTGATTTTCAGACAAAAACTACTAATCGGTTCCTAACCGGTTCATTACCGATTCACAACTAATTTGAACCGATTTATAAATCATTCAAAACATTGTCTAAAATACAACTCAGGAGAAATATAATTGAATTTCTCATAAATATTACTTATCGGTTACGAACTGGTTCATTACAGGATCAGAACCGATTGGAAGCAATTCAATTTTATCAGAAATTCTATAACCTTTCCAACGAGCCCAAAATTACCATCCCATTCGGATGAGATATACGCTATCTAGGGTAAATGTCCTAATTCAAAACCATTTCCAGACGCTTTAACTTTGGCAGAAAATTTAACACATTAAGTTCATATTTTTTTCTGAAGAGAATTACATAAATTTGCTCCTTGACTCTTCTAGAATGTTACTATTTAGTGAAAATTCTTTAAATATATTTTGAAAACTTCTTAAATAAAAGAAAAGTGCACAAGTGCAAAATGCTGCTATTGGAAACAAATTAATCCAAATGGAGACAAGGGAAATTTTCATATTGGAGACAAACAGTGTAAGTGAAACCGCGACGAAAGGCTTCCAAAACCTTGTTGAGTTGGTCTTGAGTGCAGGATTTGTTCTTATTCCTTGTATTTTCTCCTTTCCCATCTAAAACAATAAGAAAATCTCTCCAAGAAAATCGTATTTCCGGGGTTTCTTATTAAAGCATTTACAGACACTTCAGAAAAACCCTTTTTGTTCACGAAATAGGTAATTATTTCATTTGAAAACTTCACGTACCGTTAACAATAAAGATTAGCACTTAATTTAACTAAAGTTAACCAAAAATATGACATGAATGTTAAACAAAACCAATAAACAACAGTCACTTTATTGTGTTTTTCATTGGAAAACACAAATTAACAAATTCAAATTTGTGAGTATGAATGAATTTTCGCTTTAACTAAATAATGAAACTGTGATATAGAAAATATATAATATAAATATAATAATTTAGTACTGTATTTATCGTGAAAGCAATGATGTTTCCATTTGGAGTAGCGAAAAATTTCCATTTGGAGCAAGTTTTGAATTAGCTTCATTTACCCTAGGCTTCCGGTAGATTTTCGAATTGGTTTAGCTTGGCTTTGGAGTGGCTTTGTCTCTTCGAAAAGTTATTATTGAACGGTGACAAGTTTTCCTATTTGGCCTTAATTTAAAGTTTGAATGAAAACTCTAAAGGGACTGATAAAATATTTTTCAGGTACCTCATGATGCGAAATAAAGAAAAAAATATATTTACCTCAAAAAATGAATTTGAAAATGTACTTTTTCTTAAGTGTCAGACTTTGCAAATTTTAGTCTAATGCAGTAGTTTTAGGCGAAATGTAAGCCATATACGAAACATGTAAAAAGACGTGTAAAAATCCCTAATATAGGGCCAGATGTGCTTATGATAAACGAGATACTGTACAGGGAATTTCGAAGTGCTTTCAACTTGGAATTCGTGTGGATTCTCAGCTACAGTAAACTCCTAAATAGAAAATGGGAAAAGATATTCGACATCGAATTTTCGATAATCAACTTTTAGATTCGTATACTCCTAGCGACAGCCGTATGAAATTTTGGTATTTTAAGAAGTTGTAGGATTTCACAAGACATTTCCAAATTATCGAAAGTCATCAACAATAATTATGGCTCTAGTACACCTTTTAGATCAGGAAAATTTCATGAAGTCGAAATTCGAAACTTCTTCATTCTCACACATTTTGCATGTCTATCTCATAGTTTCGCACTCTTCTTCTTCTTTTGGCCATCACACCAATTCAATTTAGCTTAATCGAATTTGGTATGCGAAAGAATGAGATAGTCATATGCAAAAATATGTTAGAAAGAAAGGTATTAGAATTTCGACTTCATGAAATTTTCCTGATCTAAAAGGTGTACCGGAGCCATTACAAAAGGATTTATGAGTATTTTAAGATTAATTTTTAAACCCTCTCATAGCTCGTATGTAAAGGATCGGAGGGAATAGCGTTATTTTTAGTCGAAAGCACATAGGCCAGGCTATAACATACTAAAATTTGAAACCAATCCTTTGCACATGGGCTGACCTATTAAAGAAAACAAAAATCTGACATTTTATGTTTTTCTCCAGATATTAAATCCGACGCTGGAGAAACGACCGGTCGGACAGCCGGTAAAATCAATTTTTAGCAGGTATCAATCGTACTCCAGGGTTGTCAAAACTTTTTCATATAAAGCTTAGTGCAATGCCCTACCTCAAAAATCCAAATTCCCTACCTTTAAAAAAAACCTATCACTTCGGACAGTTTTTTTTTAAGTTTTTACTATAAATACTGATATTATAAACAATTGCAGCTAAAATATCTGATTGATTTTCTTGTCTACGTGCACAATAGTTAACCTTAAACTAATCAAAAACACCCGCATGTAAACATAACAAATGAGTCAAAAATAACCAAATAGAAAGGGGCAAGCAATTTTAAATTTCAAACTGAATAAAATGGATAAAATTTTAAAACCAGAAATAATAAATTCACTCATACTACAAATTAGGCACTCTTGAACAAAAATTAAGTCACTTTCGTGTGATTTTTTGCAATTTGCAGACTGATATTTTCTATAAAACATTTATAGATGAATTGATGAATATGTGAATAATGCTTTAAAATATTTTCTAGAAACCAAACTCTATGTCTATTTGCCACTACATTTTAAACTAATTAATTAGCATTGTGTTTCCTTTACCTTCTGCATTTTGGGTGAAGAATATATTTTCAGTTTAATTAATATTTCGTGTGCACCAGCACCACAAAAAGTTTTTTTTTTATAAGATGATTGTTTTTTGCATGTGAGAAAAAGAGAAATTTAGAGAGAAATTATAAAATCAGAATATTTTGACAAATTGTAAAGAAAAGAAAATATTGACAGAGAGAAACTCAGGAAGTATTAAAAGCAAAGTTTCAGGCTAAAAAGTTGATCGTTATTGCAATTGATTGAGAATATTATTTCCACAGAAAGCCCAAAAGAGAGCATTGAAAATTATTCAAGATAAATCAAAACAATGAACTCACCCAAATCTAGCTGTATCGGGATTCATCAAGGCCAGTTGCATTCGTCTTCGAGTCACATCCATTGGATACGAGAAAGATTGTGCTACAGCACCGGCAAAGCCTCCACAGAGAAGTTTGGAAGGCACATTGAGAACAAGACCACCTAGAAAAAGAATTTGTAAAAACTAATGTTGACAAGACAGTGTCTCTTTACGGTTGCGCCACGAACTTGCAATATTACGAAAAGTTGAAGATATTTGTAAAACTCTTTTTAAAATTTACGCATTTATTCTTTCCTACGATTTCTTTATTTAAATTTTTTCGCAAATTTTTAAGGATCTTTTTATTCTTTTTTTAAATAAAAAAGGGTGACTAAACGTCCTATACCTTAAAAGCACTTTCGCATCATTTACCGTTTACCGGTTCACAACCGATTTGAACCGTTTCATAAACCACTAAAAAGATCCCACAAAATAGTTTTAAGAATAAATACAATTAATTTTCAGATAAAAATTACTCATGGGTTCATAACCGATTTATTACCGGTACAAAACCGATTTTAACCCTTTAAGGACGAAAGAGTCAAAAATCGGAGGTCAGAAAAAATCACTTTTTGAATTTTTAGAGCAATTCACAACTTTAAATGACCGTAGGAAAAGTTTCATTTTTGGGTCACCGGTGACCCAATTGTCCTTAAAGAGTTAACCGATTCATAAATCACTCAAAATGTTGCCCAGAGCACAAGAGTAATATAATTAATTTTCTGATAAAAATTAGTTATCGGTTATAAATCGGTTAATTACCGGTTCACATCCGATTAAAATCGGTTCAGGTTTATCAAGAATTCCAAGACCTATCCAATGAGCCCAAACATGATACCACTCGGTTGAGCTCTCTTTAGAGCTTTTTTAACCTCTGACCTTGAAAAACCATTATCAAGATCAAGAATTATTCAACGGTATTTTCGTATAAGGACGAAATGTCCGCCTGGGTAATATCTAAAACATGTCCAAAAATGAAAAAAAAAACCCCAAAAAACATGATTTTGGAGGGCAAAGCGAGGGATGGGAAAAAATTAGAGGAAAGCTCAGAGTAAAATAGAGTTCTAACTTCCTCAGAAATTCTGCACAAATTCCGCAAAAATTTCGCAGACATTCTGCGGAAATTTCACAGAAATTCCGCAGATATTCTGCGGAAATTCCGCAAATTCCGCAGATATTTCGCGGAAATTCCGTAGAATTTCTGACTTATAGTGACTTTACACCCTTCCTGTACATAACTTTTCTTTAATTCTAGCACTTAAGTATGGTTTTTACCGATCCAATCTAATATGTCTGATCGGTGAGGACCATTCTTCCATTAGAATTAAAGAACAGTTTATGAACACTTGGGGGACAAAGTCATCCACGGAGGATAAAGTCATCCGCATCTACGGAAAGTTGATAACGTATACGTTGATTTTTGTTTACATAAGTTTTCAAGTTTTCATTCTTGAAAGAATTTTTAAAAAAAAATCCCAGTTCTAAAAATTTGTATCGTGAAAATTTCAAAATTTAAAATTCATTTATATAAAACTGTGAGAAAAAAATATGAAAGGATCAAAGATCAATAACTCTGGACAGTCTATTTTTCAGCCGATTTGCTTGAATTTAGATATTTTGGAAAGACCTTGAAATCTCCAACCCGACTGTATCGATCTCAATCGGTAATGAATCGATAAAGTGATCGCAGTAGCGTACCTAAGGGGATGCGGGAGGGGCGGTCCGGCCAGGGCGCGAGCCTCCAAGGACGCCGATGTTCCTTTTTTTTAGACAACTGAACCCTGACTCTTTATAATTGCCATGTTGAAGTAAAAAAGATTTTAATAAAATAGACTCCGAGTCTTTCTGGAGTGCTCCTCTAGTTCTTACAATGCCTTTTGTCCTTATAATCTACCAAAATTTCGCGTTGAAGAAAAAGCTTTTTTAATTCCCTCACTTTCTAGGGCATACAATTGTTGTAAAAAAAGCTTTCTTGGCGCCCATAAAGCTCTAAAAAAGCATTTTGTTCTCATATTTTTGCGAGATTTCGTGTTGAAATAAAAAGGGACACTTTAAATTCCTTCAGGTTTACACTTTAAATTCCTTTTGGGGGCGCCTAATTTGTTGCAGAGCTTTCTTGGCGCTCCTCTTGGCTCCTGAAACGCATTTTGTCCTTATATTCTTTCAAGATTTCGAGTTGAAATAAAAAAGTACTTCAAAATATTAAATTAAAATTGTGCTGAAACTACGCATAGCTCAAGTATAAGATGGTTCAGATTATTTATAAAACTCGTACTTCTCAGATATCATGTATGAAATCTGCATAGCTTAAGCATAAAACGGTTTATATTGTGCTGAAAACGCGCATAGCTGTTAAACATAAAACGATTAAGATTAAGAAAACTGTAAAAAATAGATTCAATTTTGTTTGAGCTATGCAGGACTATGCTCAATTTTAACCATTTTATTTTTGAGCTGTGCGCGGCTGTACCAGTTTTGACGAGCACCATCTGTTTTAAGAAGTCCAACCGCTGTGCATGTTTTCAGCACAATCTTAACCATTTCATACTGAAGCTGTGCATGTTTTCAAAACAATCTTTATCAAAATACCATTCTTCAAAATTTTAATTTTTTACTGTTGATCAACATTGAGTTCTACATTCCTTGAAAAGGAGAGCTTCCACTTTTCCGTTTAACTTTTATTAAAAATAATTCCAGATTCCAGGCGCAAAAACAAAATGAAATCAAAATGATAAGTATTTTCGTAAATCACTTGACCCTAGCAATAGAAAAAATAGCATGAGAACCCAGGGACAAAATCACTGTTGCATAGTGTTATTAATTAATTTTTTTTTGATAAGCAAGTTCACTGCAAAATATATCTCGTGAGAACAAGCATTCTGCAATACTGGGACGCTTTGCCATTTGCCATCTCTTTTTTGATCTAAATGATTTTAATGGGACGCGAAATTTGTTTTTTTTAGTCAAATTGTCTGTGTGCAACCTATAGTTTGTGCATATTGTGTAAAAGTGAAATATTTCGTTTAAACTTTTCAACTGCGTCAAACTGTTTTTTAAACCAATTATTTCATATTTAAACATTTACTAAAAAGAATCTTATAACTGCATGAACTTAAAATGTTTTATCACTTCTTCACTATACAATTTTTCAAAAACACTATGAATTTAAAGTGAGTAAGGCGATGGTTACATTAAACATGCGTAAGTTGACCTTGAACTTCATTACATCTCTTCTCTATTCTTTAGAAATTGTTTAGAAAATATCACCAAAAAAAAAAGATACTCACCGGTATTTCTGTCTGAGGCGTTGCACGTAAACTGTGGGATGTACTTCATACATAGGAACTTGAACATCTCGAAGCAGTAGAAGGAGAGTCCAGCATAGGGCACCATTCCCGACAGAGTTGGCACAAAACCCCGATACAGTGCCCTCAGACCACCCTCATTGCGAAAAATCGTAGTAGCTGTATTCACAATACCCGAATATTTATGTTCTCCCGTCACTTGGAAGGCTAATCGAGCTCGAACTACATCCAATGGATACGTAAGAGTTACCGCCGTGAGTCCAGCACCAGCTCCCGCAAAGAACTTATCCGCATGCTTTACATACATTATAGAAGCCGGCAGAGCGGTTATCAGGTACTGCAGAGATAAAAACGAAAAGAAAATATGGAAATGAAAGAGAGAATTAAGAAAAAAAAAAGATATTTACTCCAAATTTTCCCACAAATTCACAAAACTGTGAATTTGGGAAGTGATAAGCGATGTCGTAATAGAATAACAAATTTCACATGTTTGTTAACTTTGATAATTAAAATAAATTGGTGAAGGTCAGTGAAACGCACTAAAATTTTCATGTGCAAGTGGCTATACCAAAATAAAATTTTTGGTATTACTGCTTCAACTCCACAGAGAGATCGGTACATAATTCCTCGATTTTGAGTTATATATACAGTGAGTGTCAATAGTTTGTTGCCTAATGGATGTTTGAGAAATCAAGTGAAAAAAATGATAGAAAAAAATACTTTTCCAAATTTTTCTTTTTGCAGATGAGTTCCTTGTAATCCGTAGTTATTATTTATAGTTTTCAAAAAAAATAATTAATTTTATTTCATATCAAAAATAATTGTTTTCCAAAAGTTGGTCATTTTTGAAAAATCAAAAGTTTGTTGCCTCATTAAAAAAACTAATTCAAAATGGTGAAAACGTGCAACCAACTTTACGTAAACCGGTTACATTTTGAGCTTATGTCATTTGATAGGCAAATGATGGATTTGTACATTTTTAAGGCTGTCAATGTTAAATATATAGGTGTAAGAGTGATGATAAATAACAAGAAATAATCAGTTTTTTGATAATTCATAATTTAGGTTATATTGTCAAATTACAAAAAGTTGAAAGGTGGGATATTGTCCAGAGATACTGCTGGAAGGAATCGGCGTCGCTTAATTGCCAAATTTTATGGAAATTCATGAAAAGTTATACATAAAATGGTCAAATATTATAGTTATGAGGCACGAGTACATCTGAAAAACGCTACTGGTAGACCCAGGGTTTCGACTCAGAAAGTCGATAACCGCATTCTAGGTATCTCTGATAGTTTCCCCATGATGTTTGCTTCAAAAATTCAGAGTCGGCTGGTTACAGAAGGCATACAGGCTTCAAACCCACCGCAATTGAATGAAAGTGGTAAGAATAATTACTTGGTTTCCAGGTTTCCATTGGTAAACAAAACCAATCTGGTTAAAAGGTTGTAAATTCACTTGGAGCATGCTAAAAACGTAAAAATACAACCTCTTACGCAGTTTGGTTTTGCTTACCAATGGAATCTTGCGAGCCAAGTACCTATTCTTATATTTTCTTTCATTTTGAGTTTGATTTTCGAAGCATTTGAAGCCTGTATGCCTTCTGTAACCAGCCGACTTTGAATTTTTGAAGCAAACATCATGGGGTTACTATCAGAGATACCTAGAATGTGGTTATCGACTTTCTGAGTCGAAACCCTGGGTCTACCAGTAGCGTTTTTCAGATGTACTCGTGCCTTATAACTATAATATTGGACCATTTTATGTATAACTTTTCATGAATTTCCATAAAATTTGGCAATTAAGCGACGCCGATTCCTTCCAGCAGTATCTCTGGACAATATCCCACCTTTCAACTTTTTGTAATTTGCCATTATAACCTAAATTATGAATTATCAAAAAACTGATTATTTCTTGTTATTTATCATCACTTTTACACCTATATATTTAACATTGACAGCCTTAAAAATGTACAAATCCACCATTTGCCAATCAAATGACATAAGCTCAAAATGTAACCGGTTTACATAAAGTTGGTTGCACGTTTTCACCATTTTGAATTAGTTTTTTTAATGAGGCAACAAACTTTTGATTTTTCAAAAATGACCAACTTTTGGAAAACAATTATTTTTGATATGAAATAAAATTAATTATTTTTTTTTGAAAACTATAAATAATATCTACGGATTACAAGGAACTCATCTGCAAAAAGAAAAATTTGGAAAAGTATTTTTTTCTATCATTTTTTTCACTTGATTTCTCAAACATCCATTAGGCAACAAACTATTGACACTCACTGTATTTTGACTTCTTACTCCCTAATACCGTCTTCAGACTAGAGATTTAGCCTAGTTTCCGAAGGTATCGAAAGCCTAAATAGCAACCAATTTAATTTGTTCTTCTGATTCAAATTAATGAATTCCCCTTAATAGTCCATTTCTAAAGGCCTCTACACATTGGGAACAATTTTCTTCAAAAATTGCATTTTTTAAAAAGAATTTTGACGTTTGCTCCTACAATAGTGCAAACATTTTCCTTCAAGAAAGCAGTTTTTGACGAAAATCGCTCCCAATGTGTAGAGACCATAAGGCAAAATTTTCCAAAAATTTTCGACTAATAAAAAATTACTTAAGTAAAGCCTTATGGCTAAGCCTTAGGTCTGAAGCCCTTATAAGGGGACAAATTTGGAAAACTGAAGTTTCTAGATTTTTGTTTGTATTTCTCAACTGAATGGTATTATATTTGGGCTCATTGGAAAGGTCTTGAAACTCATGACAAGCCTGAATGGATTCCAATTGGTTCAGGCTAGAGGTCAAATGGAAAGAGACATCGACTTAAAGACTTCGGTGATTATAATAGAGAATTCCAGTTTAAGTGGAAACGGACTGAAAGGATTTGATATGAATTGGATCCTATTGGTTACAAAAATCTTTTTTGAAATGCCCCTTAATGTAAGCAAACTTTTCCCACGCAGAAAATTTGAAATGCACTTTAAATATAATTTTCAAACAGTATGCCTTCGGCAGACCTTTAAGATAAGTAATACTTGACGAAATTAAAATTCATATCCCCTTCTTACTCAGACCGTTTTGCATATGTCAAATTATATTCTTTCGCACTCTTCTTCTTCTTTTGAACATCACACCAAATTCAATTCAGTTCAATCAAATTTTAAGTGCGAAGAAGTACGATAAACAGGTATTCAAAACGTTTGAAAAAAAGGATGTGAATTTTGATCCCATTTAAATGATCTAAAAGATATACCGGAAGTAATACAAATTATGTTTAGGATCTTTAATAAAATTAAGATGTTTTCAATTAATAATCTTTTTCGCAAACAAGATAAAATGGAGCAATTTTCGACAAAAATTGCTTCTAGTGTGTAGACACCATAACGCACAATAACTTTTATTTTGTAAAAATGTTTTTGGCATTTCAATGAGAATGAGTGAGATCTAAATCTAGTCATCTCGCTCACTCTTTTGAAAATTTTGAAAATATGTTTACAAACAAAAGTTATTGTGCTCTATACATACATTAGGGTAAGTATACCAAATTCCGGCCAGCTTGCAATTTCGCCCACTATTTTTATTCCTCAAATTTCCATGAATTTTTAGTTTTTGCATACTCTAGACATTATACAATGCAAAAAATAGCAAAAAATGTCGTTTAATGTTCGTTTTTGTCGTGATATGATGTGAAAAAGACTTTGGAAAAATTCCTGAAGGGCAAGGAACTATGCGAATGAAGGTGGCCGAAATAGGCCACCCAAGCTATTTCTACAATTTTATTTATTTTAAAATGTATTAAAAATGATTTTAGAGAAAGTAAAGACGATAAACTGTCTACAAGGTTCCAAGCAACACTCCTTAAAAAGAAGTAACAAAAAAAATATTTTGTAATAAAAATATTGCATTTCAAACATAAGACTTTGACACTTATGGCCTCTACACATTGGGAGAAATTTTTGTCAAAAATTGCTTTTTTGAAGGAAATTCGCTGCAGCGTTGTAGGGGGAAACGTCAAATTTCTGTCAAAAACGCAATTTTTGACGAAAATTGCTCCCAATGTGTAGACGCCTTTACATGCAACTATGTCGAAATTTGACACGCTTACCCTACGTTTCTTATAAATAAATATTATTAAAAAACTACTCCAAAGTGTTTATACAGTATTAGTTGATGTTAGCGAATTTTATACAGGGAAAGACAAATAATTAACCTTCATTTTTTAAACGATGTTTAGGAAAAAGTTTCATTATGATAATGAAAAGCTTTTGACGAAACTCAATTGGATATTAAAAGTTAATTATTCTGCTTTAAAAATATTTCTTTATAAATAAACATTATTGTTAGCAAAAAAAAATGACATAAATTTGTTTAAGCACAGATCTAGGGATAAGACAAAGTATTGAAGTTAAACTTTAAAGAAATCGAATTATTTGTACGTCAAGTTGATCCTATTGTGACAAAGGTCAAAATTCTCGTTTTAGCTGTATAGGAATGTATAATTTTTCAAAAAATTATAACTAACCTTTTTGTATATTTCAAATGCCGTAAACTGAATAGCAGCATAAGGAAAGATTCTGACCATTTGGGCTCCATTTCCTTTATACAGGGCAAAGAAGGACTCCTTCATGACGATCTCCTTGAGGCCACTGAATACACCCAAATGCTTGTAGTGCTTCGAGTGAGCCTGAAAGAGGATCTTGATACGATCCAATGGTGCTACAGCAGTCTTTGAGCACATTCCTGCTAAACCTATTTCCAGAAGAAAAAGTAAACAATTCATATTGTAATGCGTCTCAAAATAAACGGTCTTTGGAAGATGACGCCAGAGAGATCTCAACAATGAAGATTGTTTAGAGCTTTGTTTCCCCCCTCTATGGAGCATCTTCATTTTTTTTCATTCTCTGTACATTGAACACAAACAGTTGTGCAACTTTCTTCTTTGACTTTAAGTTTATGGACAGAAGATAGTCGCTCCAACACTGAATTTGCAACAAGTGGCAAGATTGCAAAAGATCAATTTTCCCACTCTGCCAACCATCACCTTCATTTTACTGGCAATGTTGATCATGAATGAAAATGCAATTTGTTGACCTGAGAACATTACGGCATAACTATTAAATTGCATAACACCGATTTTAAGTCCTATATTTTCAAAGAAGTAGTCAGAACGGACTCAAGATAACCTGAGTGACAACGCTAAAAAATAGGTCGCGCCCTAATAGGGAATGAACTTTATGGGTACCGGTCAAAATACCGAAAGCCAAAAACCTGAACGCCAAAACCACAAAAGCCAAAATCCCGAATTTTTAAAAGTGTCAAAGCTACTCCCATGATTACATCGCACTGGCTGGAGGAAAAGGGAAATTTTCTGTGTCTTGGGAAATTATTCTACACATTATCCTCCATATAATTTCATCCCTTCAGTTTTAACATTCGGAATTTTGGGTTTCGGGATTTCGGCCCTTCGAGATTTTGGCTTCCTCCGGAACTAATATAATAATAAGGTAATTTGCATAGTTAATTTACTTGGTCATAGCTTTTAGGGCACTGCTCATAAAAAACAGGCCACGCCCCTAATAAAACCAGTAATAAATTTTGAAAATATTAGTCATGGTAAAACACGTTTTACGAACTAAATCTTCTAATCTTATCTCAAAATTTTCAATATTTAAAGGTTTAGGTCGCCCTGACCAGCTTTAAGTTTAAATAAAAATAAATAAAGATGTTTAGCATTACCATTTCAAACTCGCTATTGCGTAATTTAAAATGTTTCTGTATAAAGGTTTTAAGAAACTTTATTTTTGAAGTTCGATTTAAAGGATTTACTGTTAAAATGGGCATGTCATTCTCACTCGAACCTGACTACAGTACGGTCTTCCAAATTCGAATGCTTCCGGAGTATGAACGATATTTCGCACTTCCCAAATTCGAACAATATAAAAAAAAACTAATTTGTGTGTGATTAATCAATTGTACTTTGAATCAAATGCCAGTATTTTCTCATAAGTCTTCCTAGTGACATATTTCCTTTTCATTTTATACGATTATAATGTGGGTAAATAGGATAAGTGTACCAAATTCCGGTCAGCTTGCAATTCCGGCCACATTTTTTGTTCCTTAAATTTCCATGATTTTTTAGTTTTTGTATAGGGTAAATGTCCTAATTTAAAACCATTTCCAGACGCTTTAACTTTGATAGAAAATTCAACACATTAAGTTCAATTCTTTTTTGAAGACAATTACATAAATCTTCTTCTAGAATGTTACTGTTTAGTGAAAATTCTTTAAATATATTTTAAAAACTTCTTAAATACAAGAAAAATGCACAAGTACAAAATGCTGCTATTGGAAACAAATTAATCCAAGTGGAGACAAGGCAAATTTTCTAATTGGAGACAAACAGTGTAAGTGAAACCGCGACGAAAGGCTTCCAAAACCTTGTTGAGTTGCTCTTGAGTGCAGGATTTGTTCTTATTCCTTGTATTTTCTCCTTTCCCATCTAAAACAATAAGAAAATCTCTCCAAGAAAATCGTATTTCCGGGGTTTCTTATTAAAGCATTTGCAGACACTTCAGAAAAACCCTTTTTGTTCACGAAATAGGTAATTATTTCATTTGAAAACTTCACGTACCGTTAACAATAAAGATTAACACTTAATTTAACTAAAACTAGCCAGAAATATGACATAAATGTCAAAAACGAAACGAATAAACAACAGTCACCTTATTGTGTTTTGCATTGGAAAACATGGTCGATCGATGAAAAATTCGATGGTGAAAAGGTACACTTTTAATTTTTCTGAGAAATTAACAAATTAAAATTTGTGAATATGAATGGATTTTCGATTTATTTGGAGCAAAATTAACTAAATAATGAAACTGTGGTATAGAAAATATATAAATATAGTAATTTAGTACTGTATTTATCATGAAAATAGTGACGTTTCCATTTGGAGTAGCAAAAAATTTCCATTTGGAGCAGGTTTTGAATTAACTTAATTTACCCTATATGAAATAAAAGTACATAAATTAATTCTGTAAATCTCCTATTTGAATATTTTACTTATTAAGATTTTACCTAAATAATTTTTCAAAATTGGTGCATTATACAGTATTTACAGAATTATTTGAATCTGCTGATTCCGAATCCGTGATAGGCTTTCCCTTCAGAAATTCATTTTATCAAAAATGATCACACGAGGTTAACACCAAAAAAAATTACCTAATGAATGTCAATGTTTGACAACTTCCACGAACTTTGAAAAAAAAATGGATCGAAAAGAACAATCTCCTTGACATAGAGGAAAATAATCTAAGTGTAGCAAATTTCCTATAAAACTACTGATTAAAACTCACTCAAATCTTCTGGGTTCTGGGAGCTCATGATAAAAATACTTAAAAAAAAGAGTTTCGTCTCATCTGCCCCACGTTCCCCTATTACTGTTTTCTTCATTGTTCATCAGTATATTGTGCTTAATTGAATTTCTGTTACTCTGTAAAGTTTTTTTTTCTGTATTTTTGCTTTCTTATCTCCTTGGTCCTTTTTTGTAAAGAATTGTACTCTTTGTACTTCTTATTTTTTTTTTCATTTTTAAAAGGCACAAATTTTTTTACGAGCTAAGGTTCGACTCAGAAAAGAAGATTCAAGGCTCTTGATCGTTATAAGCCTCTGCTTTCCCTACAATGCTCTATTTTATCCTCTTCCCAAAGATTACGAACTTTTGTGATGAATAAAATAAATAAACGCTCTTCCGAGCAAATACTAAATATTTTTAAATAAATGAATGTGTATAATTTTGAACGTTAGTGTAAGAAACACTTGAGCTGCTTCAAAAGAAATCAATTTCCCTTTCTTTTCGAGGTAAAAGTTGGTGAGGAAGAAATTTCACAGAAAAACGAACCTCATGGGATCTCTCCATGCATGTTTTGACGCCGTCCCATATTATTTCCGGACTTCCGGGAATACAATCCAACACCCGGAAAACCATCAAATACAACAAAATTGTCGAGAAAATAATTTTGCAAAATTCCCTTTCAAGTCCCAGTCCCAGAAAGTCTTTAAGGATCAACAAAAAAAAAGAACTTACCGCCTGCAAAGAAGTTCTTCACCATGAAATTGTAATCCTGCTGCGGTTTCGTTTCTGCCTTGTAAGCCATGTTTGGGGCGCCTCGTTTTTTTTTTCTGGGAAATGTCTCAAATGCAGAAAAGTGTCAATAAATCCGTAGAGACTGTAATTGGGTGTTGAATGGGGGCTTCTCGATGGGCAAAAAACTCTCTCAACTTTCTTTTTTATCATCAACAAATTGACCGAAATTTCTACGTGTCATTTTTTTCACGACACTTTTCCACCCCAAACTTTCACTGGCGCTCACTGTTAATGCTACAAAATGCTGATGGATTTATCACCGAACACACTTTTGATGCATTTTTGGTCAAATAAAAGGTAATCTGTGGCGTAGATGGGATGTTTTCCCGATGTGCCTCGTGATGTCGACAATCTTGGACTGCAGCAAATTCCAAAACACGCCGCAACCTGTATGAGTGAGAGAGATGACTATACATATCAAAGGAGAAAATCTGAGAGAGATAGACTGAGTGTTGCCTGATGCAAATGGAATTTGAGGTTGAAATCCGTATAAGCTAAAGATAATGTGATTTTCATAGTAACCATGAAAGAAAATCACAGAGAATATAAAATACATAAAAATGCAAATAATATCGTCAGTTTTGTATTTTGAGGCTTTTTTAATGTTAGATTATTACAAAGTTGGATAGAGAATTTTTTACACTTTCAGAATCCGATTTTCCGTATAATTTTATATTCCCTCCGTTCCGAAATAAGTCGTACGTTTGGGAAAAATTGGGATTAAGGGAAAGTTTGTTGGTAAATGTTTTGTGTATCAACAATTATCTCTTGTACAAAACTATTGCTAATGTCCAGTACTAAAATTGGGGTCCAGTCTTGCTGGTATGTTGAGGAATGAATGTATTAAAATTTTCTTATTTTTGGCGTTTTATTTTCAATCTAAAATAGGTGCACAATAGCACAATGGTGATAGATACAGACTTGGCACCTTCGGGGGACCCCCCATAAGCTGACCCTGGGACCATTAATATGTCCTTTATTTTGCCCCCACCCTTACCCTACCGCTCCAAAATCATATTTTTCGTGCGATTTCTTTTTTTAGAGAAACATATAAATGGTCCCACGGTCAACTTATGGGGGGTCCGCTGAAGGTAACAAGTCCCTGTCTCTCACCATTTTGCATCCAGATATTCGAATACATAAAAAAAATGTTCTTTTTATTGCTCATTATGCAAAATTTGAGCAATAAAAAATGTCATATTGGTAATAACTGTTGAGTCCTACTTGTGCATACTAAAAATTTAGAACAAATTATAGCCTGTAATGTTAATCACAGTCCATCTTGTAGTAATTAACTATCTACCGGAGCTCTTTGAAAAAAACGCGAAAAATGGGCAACTTCAACATATCGATTCCTCAACTTATTATTGTGATAGGATCCCCATATTATTCCGGAACATGGAGGATAGTTCATACACAAGATATTTGCAAATAACAAAAACATTCTCTGAAACCATTCCTTAATCCCTAATTCTTCGCCAAATGTACGACTTATTTCGGAACGGAGGGAGTATTTTTCGTGACTCAAGATTTTTTAAATTTTAAAAATTTTAATTTACTTAACCCTTAAACGACGATTGGAACACCGGTGTCCCATAAAGAAAATAATTTTAGCTGACTGTCTAAAGTTATTTTTTTTCTTAGGTTTGTACGTACAGTAGACTCTCTCAAATTCGGACATTTGGGACCAAAATGTCACCCGAATTAGAAAGAAATTCGGACGACAAACTTTTTGAAATGCAACGACTTTTTATTCATCTGCATACACAACACATTTTAGTTTGCATACTCAAATATATTGTAGATATCATGAAAATCTCTTAATAATGCAAAATCACATCAAAACTAAGACAAACCATGGCAAATTTGAGCATATTTGCTTTATTTGATAATCATAATCAAACTTGAAAAATGACAACAAACTTTTTTCAAATGTAACTGCTGCCTAGGGTGTTTCAACAAGGAAAAAAAAATTGGGACTATTCTCAGGGTGCAGTATTTGATGAGACAAGAAAGTTTTTCTTCTACGATCATATAATCAGACGCTGTTTAGATGTGGCTGAACGACCCTCTCTGTAGAACATTTTTCTGATTTTACACTACGTACCGTTAACCAGAAGATATTCAATGCGTAAATGTGATAAACAGTTTCAAAAGCTGAAAGTATACTAATTGCAGTGAAATTAATAGTAAATAAATTTTAGCTGTCAAACTTTAAACATCTCTCCTGTAAAGTTGACATTGTAGACTTACAATAGTCTTCTTTGGAGCCGACGATATATAATTTATATTGTAATCACAGTTTCAATTTGTGTGCATGAGTTCTACTTTTAACAATAATATTAAATATGAAAGAAAAAGCTACACACTCATAAAATAAAAATTTCTTGGAGGATGAGGTGAAAAAGAACTTTAGGAACTGTAAAACATATGGAAGGTAATTATAAAAAAATAACTACTCTGAGAAAAATAGTTTGCAAAAGGATGTAAAAAGTTGGTCGTCACTCCATTTAATTAACCAAAATATTTAATAACCCATTTTCCAACCAACGTTTTTGCAAAAGGAGATCAATTTTTCGCAAAAGGAAGTCAATTTTGTGGAAATATGAGCACTTTCCAGCTGCTTCCAGTGTCAGTGTCGCTGTGTCAGTCAGAATTGTCAAATGGCAGACAAAATTTAATTTCACTATAGAATTATTTTGCAAAATGGTGATAGTTTTCGCGTGTTTCTCAATAATTATAACAGTGGAAATTGGGAGGAAAAGCTTTTCCGGTAGAGATTTGTGTTGTAATCCGGAAAAAGACAATGCCGACAGAACTTAAATGAAATTTGAGCAGTGTTTTACAGGAAAATTGCTCAAATTATTTATTTGGAAAATTAAATTTTGTGGTTCAGAGGGCTTATGCCCAAAGCACAATAACTTCTGTTTAGTAAACATGTTTTTGTCATTTCAATGAGAGTGAGTGAGATCTAGATCTAGTCATCTCGCTCTCTCTCACAGGAAATTTTGAAAACATATTTACAAATAAAAGTTATTGTGCGCTAGACATTACTCAAGTCCCTGGAGTGTTGTGTGATAAATATTTTGTATACAAAAGACTTCAATAATGAAATGTTTAAAGATTTGTTCGCGAGGTTGCATGCCCAGTGCAAAAGGTTTTGACATGTCGGATGGTTCATTTATCAATAATCCAACCGCTAAAATTCTTGCAAATATTAGTCTAGGATTAGGGTAAAACTGGCAAAATTTTCCAAGAAATTAAATAATAATAGCAAGTGTGAAAAATTTATTGTGAAAAAAATAATTATAGTCGTAGTGAAATTAAAACTGTTAAGTGCAATTGGCTTCTTCATTAATATTTCTGGTACGTCGATTTTGTGTCTATACGGCAGACAAGAACACTAAATTTGCTTTATGATGTCTCAGTGTAGATGGTGCAGCTATAGTGTTCAGTTGTAGGCAAAAATTTGCAAAAGGAGGTTTGCAAAAATACACCCAAATGAAAATAATTGCAACCAATTGCAAATTTTTCGATTAATTTACAGCCGATCTCCAAAATCAATCAGTTTTTGCATCCAAATGTAAATTTTTGCAAACTATTTTTTTTTTTCAGAGTACTTATGCTAAATAATAAAGTGTGATTAATTTGCACTGAAAAACCTCTACTGTTTTGACGGCTCAGAATCAGAAACGAACGAAACGAATAACTCGTAGTAGGCAAATTTTACAGAAGAACGATTTGAAGCTAAGATTTTACATGCACAGTATAGAATTTTTGAGATTTAAAATCTCTTCTATAACTTTGAAAATAATTATATTTCAAATTTAATAGTCACAGGTAAGGCAAAGGGTATAAAGAAGTACCCAAGAACCGGATAAAACGATTTTTGTAAAAAATCGAGTTGTTCGACTTATATTGAGTCGTCGATTTCTACTTTTTTAATAATATTTTGTTAAGTTAGTTTTTTATGTGACCTGCAATAGCTGTGAATTTTTAATTTGAACGGATGGAGCAAAAATATCGCAAATAGAAAAACATCGAAATAGTGTTGCCAGAGGCATTTCACCGTTGGACGCCTGTCAAATTTGTTTTATATCAACGCGCTCTGTTCTTCTTTCCAAACGCTTCTTTTACAATTTTCACGGGCTTTTCCAGCTCCAATTGGTCAAGACTGAGTGATAAGCTTCTCACAGTAGAAAAATGCCACGAACAAAATTGCCAAAAAACTCTAAAAGAAATCGTGAACAAACCCTGGAGGACCTCATTTCCGGGACAATGAGGGAATTTGATGAAACCTGTAAGTTGATTTTCTTGATTTTGGTTCAGGATTGTGGCTTCCGTGAAAAATCTTCGTGTAAAATTCTAAGATTTCTTTGTTTTTCCCTTTCAGTTGAGACACAAATTGCAAATCTCGAGCTGATGCATTCAAATATCCTTGAGAAAGTCGAAATGGGGATTCATAAATTCTTGTCCAGTCTTCCAGAAAATATTCTAAATCTCAAGTTTGGAGATCTCAGAACTATGGTAATCCCATGAAATTAGCTTCTTAGCTCAGTAATTGGAGGAATTTTTGTTTTTTGCAGAACGTTAAAGGCCTGGCGGATGCTTCGAAGGAACTTAGTGCCAGTCAAACGGAGACCTTGAACATGACTTCTGGACAGAATTCCACACAAAACCGGAAGCAATCGAGAGAGGACGAAGGTAAGAGGATATTGCATAAGTCTCTTCTAAAGCTTGAATTTCTCACTCATTTGTCATACTCTTTTTCATTTCCTTTCTCTTTGGGCTGCTTCTGGTGTTGTCTTTCTGGGTATCTCATCACGCATTTTTGTTGCACTGGATTCATGCTGAAGGTTACCTTACAGAAACTGGTACTTCGGAAGTGACGAGCAGTTCAGCAATTCGAGGACCATTGTCTTCGGCTCGAGGCAAATTGAGACGCAGTAAATCTGCCACTGGATCACTGCAGAGTCTTGCTCAACCAATGCCACCGAGTCGCCTGAAGCCACCGACTCCCCTCAAGGGTCCCCTACTTCCTCAAACTGAGCACAAATCCAGGTAAGTTTAATAGAATAACTCTCAGTTAACTGTGCAACAATTTAAGTCTTGATAAAAAGTAACAAAAGCCTGTCAGAGACTCCTTTAACTCTTCCGGGACGTTTGGGACCCAGGAGTATCCAAAAAAGAATATGGCTTAATCCTAATACTGAGAAAAAAGAGGGTGCGATTAACTTTTTTTCCTACTAACTTTAACACTTTTTAGGTGTAAAAATATATCAGCATTTTTTAATGCTAATTTTACACCTTTTTAAGTGTAAAATTAACATGAAAAAGGGTAACTTTAACCCATAATACACCTAAGAAGCATAATATTTACACCGCTTTCGGATAAATAATGCAGGGTAAAATTAATATTTCCGGAATGTTATTTTAACTTTTTCGGATTTCTCTCACTCAGTGTAGGAAAATATATTTTTTTTGCCTTTTAGAACTCGATAAGAATCTGATTCACGTGGATGATTTTAGTCTAAACCTAAAGGATAACCAATTCTAGGATATTTTTTGCAGGAGCCCTATTCTTAAGCCAAGATATTTTTGATCATAAAATTGTTATATTGGCTCCCTGGGTCCGGAAAGAATTAAGATTTTGATCTATGATTTTTTTACAAAAATATTTTCCTTCAAGAAGGAGCTTATGCCCTAGCCTAGATCACTTAAGACTTAAGCCAAGAAACGGTTTAATACCGGCTTCAGACTAGAGGTTTAGTCCAGTTCCCGAAGGTCTCAACAATCTAAATAACAAACATTTTCATTGATTTTTCGAAAGCTAATGGATTATTTGTCCTTAAAATCCAATCCTAAGCAACAATTTCCTTAAATATTTTGCCGGATAAGGAATTAGAAGAACTAAGCCATATGGCTAAGCCTCAGGTCTGAAGTCCGTATAACGTAATTATAATCCAAATAAAAGCTTGACTAAATTCCCATCCTTCCCATCAGTTTTCCATTAAGCCGGTTTTCGACATAACCCGAAAGACGCATTAGTCAGAATCTTATGGAACTATAATCTGATCATGATTTTAGTTACAATTACGTTAAGCCGTCTCTCGGCTTAAGTCATAAGTGTCTAGGACTACTGCAGTGTTTTATGCTACGAACTATTTCGGATGAGTTTGACTTTAGGAGTTTTTTCAAAATCGTAATCTGTAACTTAGGTGCTATAACCTTAAAATTCCTTTCGCATCATCTACCGCTTACCGGTTCTCAACCGATTTATAAATCACACAAAAAATCCCCCAAAATAGTTAAGAGTAATAGAATTGATTTTCGGTCGAAAATTATTTATCGGTTCATAACCAGTTCATTACCGGTTCATAACCGATTTGCACCGATTTATAAATCACTCAAAACATTGTCCAAAATACACCTGAGGAGCAATATAATTGAATTTCAGATAAAAAGAAGTTGCCGGTTCAAAATCGATTGGAAGTTTTTCAGTTTTATCGGAAATTCCAAGATCTCTTCAAGGAATAAAAACCTGATATCTATTTGGATGAGAAGTATGCTTTCTAGAGCCTTTTTTTTAACCTTTGACATTGAAAAATCGTTCTTAGGAATGATTCAACTCACTCAAAAGATCCCGCAAAATTGTATTAAGAGTAATAGAATTTATTTTCTCGGACGAAAATTAGTTATCGCTTCATAACTGATTTGCACCGATTTATAAATCACTCAAAACATTTTCCAAAATTCAGCTGAGGATTAATAAAATTGAATTTCGGATAAAATTTAGTTATCGGTTCACAACCGGTTCAGAACCAGTTAAAATCGTTTTAATTTTATAGTAAATTCCAAGATCTCTCCAACTAACACAACTAATAAAAAGATTATAACCATTTTTATGAAAAATACGCTTTCTAGAGCCTTTTTAACCTTTGACATTGAAAACCCGTTATTAGGAATGATTCAAGGGTATTTTTGTATAGGGCCAAAATGACCGTCTGCGTAATCTCTAAATGTCTAAATTAAAATATATCCAAGTATGAAAAAAAATCGCCCAATGTGTTTTCTAGCAATACCAAAAAAAAACATAATAAGGGGAAATAATGTGCATGTTAATGGTCTCAAGGTTGACTTATTGGGGGGTCCCCGAAGGTCCCAAGTCTCTGTCTCTAACCGTTTGGCCTCTAGGTCTAGTAACAGTCGGTTAAATGGACTTTTTCAACTTTTAGAAAACAACTCGAAAAGTATAAATGCTATCGGGATTGAGGGAAAAACTTCTAGCTTTTTGGAAGACTCGTTTAAATTCAAATAAAAAAAAAAACATTTCAAGCCAGTAAAAGCACTTCTTTGGTGAAGATCACCTTATGGTGCCATTCAAATGAAAAATGAAAAGGGGAATATTTCTCCTGAACATTTTTTTAGCACTACTGTTCTCAAGTGTTTCTGACGAAGACTATGGAAAACAGTCGGGACAGCATCCAACACAAAGAATAGTCGATAATGCAGAAACACTTGAGAACAGTAAGTAGGGGAAAGTACTCTCCCTCAGTTCATGCCTTCAAATAATGTGAATTTTTTTTTTCCCAAGAGACTTATGCCCAACGCACGATAAGTTTTGTTTTGTAAACGTGTTCAGTGAAAGTGAATGAAACCGAGATCTAGTTATCTCGCTCTTTCTCATAGGAAATTTTGAAAACATGTTTACAAACAAAAGTTATTGTGTGTTGGGCATTACATGAATCATCACGTAATTATCAATAATTGACGATAAGCTAAATAATAATAGAAATGTATAAGTCTCTTAGGAAAATTAAAAAAAAATCACATTATATACGAAGGCATGACCGTTCGGAGGGAGAGCACTTTCCCCTACTTTACTGTTCTCAAGTGTTTCTACTTCAGAGGTGTGCAAGAAACCGTTGAAACCGAATTAACGTCAAATGAAACATGTATGTCAATGGTCAAAACGGTCAAAACGCTACTATAACAAACTTATTTTGACGTTAATTCGGTTTCAACGGTTTCTTGCACACCTCTGTTCTACTTTATTGATTTTTCTTTGTGATGGTTGCTGTCACGACTCTCCACTGTTTATCCCAGTCTTCGTCATGCTCAAAAACCACCACAGTTGTGACAGGAACCAACACGAAGAAAAGTCGATAATGCAGAAGCACTTTGAGAACAATCATTTGCTAAAAAATGTTCGTTTTTATTGGAATAGCACCATTAAGGTGAAATATATTTTAGTTTTCTTGAGTTACTTCACTGAGCGAAATTCGAAAAAGTTAAAATAACATTCCGGAAAGTCCGGAAATGTTTATTTTACCCTGCAGTTTTGATCTGAAATCGGTGTAAATATTACCCTTTTTAGGTGTATTGGGGGTTAAAGTTACCCTTTTTCATGTTAATTTTACCCTTAAAAAAGTGTAAAATTAACATTAAAAAATGTTGATATATTTTTACACATAAAAAGTGTTAAAGTTATGAGGAAAATAAGTTAATCGCACCCTCTTTTTTCTCAATGATTCAGTGTAATGCTTTTTTATTGAATATCTGCAATTTTTTTTAAAGAAATTTGTTCGCTAAATTCTCCATTGTTTATGAAATTATTTTTAATATCAATTAAATTTAAAATTATTAAGATTATTAACAAAAGATTGCAAGTAAAAATCGCAATAAGCATTACTTACATGGATAAATGAAATATGCCATGATGTTCCATCCAGGTCGGCCTATCGTACTCCATTGCAGCGTCAGGGTCGATTGAAGGCAGCCAGTGCCGATCGCATTGACCAGATCAAACCCAAAGTGCCTGTGGATCAGCCTCTGTCCCTGTTGCGCTTCCCCCGAGTGGGAGAGACTCTCGTGTCACTCACGGGAAGTCCCGTGGCCGGGGGTGGCCCAGATCCAGTGGCCAGTGTCAACATTCCTACATTGGATGGTGTTCTGTCTCTACGACCGACAGCTGCTTCAACCTTTGACCCACATGTCATCAGTCAGATTGACGAAGGAACTCTTCGTAATCTTCATCAACTGCAGGCAAACATCAATATGATGCTCAAGATGGCCAAGGGGAAGTAAAAACTCTGCATTTTTTTTAAACGTTCATTCCTTCTAGTTTTCGTTTTTTTTTCTTCTTAAAACTTTTTATTAAATCCGAATCTCCTCTCTGTGCGAACAAAAAATATTGGAGCAGTTGATTTAAAAACATTTTTTTGTCCGCATTGCCGCCTTTTGTTGCATTAGATTCCACACAGACAAAATCCTAGAATTTTTAAAGAAATATGATTCAATAAATTACTCGTGTTTCTTATGCAGAGTAGTGCCAAAATTGCAGGCGTTCTTTTTTCATGTCATTTTCTATTTAAATTGGGATCAATTTTAAGAAATGAGTTTAATAAATTTTGGAAAAAAATATCTATTGTTTTATTCTTTTAAAGTGCTTTTGGTAAGGCAGAAGGGACAAGAGAAAAAGTTAAAATACGATTCATTTCCCAATTAAGAACAGCAGACGTCAGTTGCTAACCTGATTATCCGAAGCCCGAGCCCCAAAAGAAGTAAGTGATTGAAAGCGAATGACAGTGCTATATCAATTAAAAATGATTTTTTTATCACTTGACTATTCTGAAGTGCTTCTACATAATTGACTTTTCTTTGTTTTGGTTCCTGTCCCGGCTGTTTGGTGGTTTTGGAACACGATGAGGACTGGGGAAATCAATCGGGATAGAAACTAACATGGAAATCGATAATGCAGAAGCATTTAAGCCATTTAAGAACAATAAAGTGCTAAAAAGTGATTAAAAATTATTCCCTTTTAATTTTTCATTGGAATAGCGCTATAAATGAATTCTATTAAGAATCTCATTAGACCTCAAGCTTTAATATTCTAGTTTTCAAAAGGATTTAATGAGTATTTTGCAGATTTTTCTCTTCCAATATATTTTTTTTTATTTTTACCGATTCACAACCGATTTGATCACCGATCTGAAGTTAGCCGAATCCATCGAAAAAAGGTTTGTGTCTTGGCTTTTCCCAAAGTCGCTTCTCCCGAAAAAATCCCCAGGCGCGTTACCCGAAAAATTATGGGTGTCTTGGCTAATGAATAGACACGATGAAATTCAGAAATGTTGACAATTTGTGTATAATTCCATTTGACAGTTTATCGCTTTATTATTATTATATTATTTTTTAGTTTATTGCTTTTCTCATAAGTTTTTTATCCGTAATTTTTTTTTAATTTTGGGTTGCTTCTGTTTAGAATTTAGAAAGAAATCGCAAAGTTAATTTTAACGGTATAATGGGCCATTTCTATTGAGAATTTTTTTTTAACAAATTTGTTGGAAACTTTTGAACTACATATAAAAAAAGGGTACTTTTATGAGAAAAAGTCCAATTTGGTTGAACTTTTTTTGCACAAAAGCTAAAAAATAAAAATTGCGAACAGTTTTCCACACTGTTCCTATCGGGTACAGCGCCATCCAACGAGTTCTATTCTGAAACTTGCATGCCAGTGAGTTGTCAGCTCAGCGAATGCTCATTAAAAAAATTGTTTTCATTTTACTGTGAAGGTGCTTTAAATGAAATTAAAATAATTATGGGTTCCCTGGAGGTGAAAATAGTGCTTTCAGTGAGAAAATATCCTTATGTGTAGGATGCGATATGCCCGGAACTTTGATTTACGGTAAAACCGGGCAGTGTCAGAAGTGTGTCAAAAAAGTATCGTTGCTGTTTTAAAATGGTACAATCAGTCCCTGTATTATGCACCTGACGGAATTAGGGGAAACTGGGGTACCACCAAACACTTTTGAAAGATGCGATTTTGACTGAATTTCCTAAGAAAACTGTGAATTTTAGAAAAATGTTGCTTACTCCATGTTATAGTCTTAGGTATAGGCTGCATATTAATGTATACAAGGATGATGTCAAGCACTTTAATTTTCCGTAAAAAGGAAAATTGTATTACCATGTATTTTTCACTTTTTTCCAACCACCCGGGGTACCAATAAACACTTTCTGGGGCACCAAAAAACACCTCATTTTTTCACCCATTGAAGATATATTGTGCATTCATCACAACTCTTAATTATAAAGAAGGTATTGAAAATGTAAATAATTCTCAAAAAAGCACTGCAAAATTTAGAATGAGTGACTAAAATAGCAAAAAACTAAAGCACTGCGCATCGAACATATTTTTCAATGGATTTTTCATCATTTTGACAGCATTCGGCTTCTGACTGGAAAGCTGCGCCACTAAAATCGTGGCAAACACTATACCTAAAGTTCAAATTTTGCGCGCTCTTCTGATTATTTGCAATAAAATAGAGAAATCATTCGTCAGTCCTTGATTAAAATCATTTAAGAATCATTAAGAATCATTTAATGCATAATTGGGTTCTTGAAACTATATTTCTCCTGAGTCTTGAATGAAAATCCCATGAATGGATATAAATTTTTGAAATCGAACAAAGAGGGAGATGAAGAGTAAGAAAGATAAGAGAAAAAATTTTGCCATTCAAGCTACGCTCGCGACATCTGCAATTGTGAGAAATTTGCCAGTTTGTTGGTGCCCCAAACTCTGTTTTGTGATGGATTTTATATTCTTTTAAAAAAATGTGAACATTAATTTCTTTAGTAGATACATAAATATTATCTCAAAACACGTAGGAAGGTACTGGTGTAGTGAAATTTGATGTAACTTATTTCAGTTTTATTTTCCAGGTAGATATATAAATGGCTAAAATTATCAAAATCTCACAATTTTGCGAAAAAAGATTCTTATTTCTAAACTACTTGAATTATATGGATCATTCTTTCTCTGGACAAGCATCCCTATAGTATCTATGATTTTCTACTAGTCTCATTCTCTGAAATATTATACCTATTTAAAAAATCGCAGTGTTTGGTGGTACCCCTGTTTGGTGGTGCCCCAGTTTCCCCTATACACATACAATTATGCAAATTTGCTTACCATTGGGAGTAAATTTATGAAATACGCCTGAATGTATACTATTTTGCGACGCGGTAAATTTGAAAACATTTTGCTACTTTTTCAGAATAAAACTTTAATTTCTTTTATTAAGGTTAATTTTTTAAATATTTTAATCATTTATTGAAGAACTCTGGCTAAAAAGTAGGGGAGACTGGGGCAAAAAGTCACAGATCGATAAATTCAAATGACCTTCTTCAATGTCGTAAGTTTCTTAGAATTCAAACAAGGAATTTAGTAAATAAAAAATATTGAAATTTTTAGGCCTGTTTTTGAAATATTTTCCTTACAACAGATATCAATTTTTACCTACTTATTTTCCAAAATTGATGCACTGATAAATATTTCCTAAATGATTTTGATTCTTTGAATTCGAATTCGCTATCTATTTTAGAATATCACAAAGGTTCTTTTCTCCAGAAATCCTTTTATTAAAAATGGCCACTTGGGGTAAAAAGTAACAAAAAGTATAGAGCAAAAAGTAATAAAAAAAACGAAGCAATTTCTGATGTCTCTCGGCGAAAGGAAACGTCATTACCCTCGCCGCTTGTTATTTGCATTGGTCAAATGATTTGCAGTTTTTTGTGTGTGTGTGTGTGTTTTTTTCTAAAATATTCTAGTTTTTCTCGATGCGTAATGCCATTTCGCACGTTTTTTCGGGCCCGAAAATGTGCATACAGTAGGCTCTCGCTCAATCGGCTCTTTTACAATCGGGCGCAAAATGTTGTTGACAATTTTCACATTTAATTATGAAGCTAATTTGCTCAAATTTGCTGTAATTCTTCCTATTTTATCGTGATCCTTTATAATTGAGCGCTTTTTGTGGAATTTACAACGGCTTTGACGCCTAAATCTATCGATAAACCGGATGACATTTCGCCCCAAATGCCCAATTGAGAGAGAGTCTACTGTAATACCGGGATTGAGTATAGGGTAAAGTGATATAATTTGGAATTAGTGCTACAATTTGGACAATTCGCCTGTACAAGTTGGACCGGGATTTTTTCTTGATAAATACAGTACAAAATTTGTTTTGAAAATGAAATGAAAATGAAGTACTAAATTTATCAAGAAAAAAAGCCCTGTCCAAATTGTACCATTGTCCAAATTGTACCATTGATTGTCCAAATTGTACCACTTTACCCTAATTGTTGCAATTTCCTCTCATTATCTCTTTCTCTGCTTTCATTTACATACCAAACGATAAAAGATATCGCATTCGAACAGGATGTAACTTCCGACACCTTGCAAAAGTATTAAAAAGTAAGACCGTCTTCAGACTAGAGGTTTAGCCCAGGTCCCGAAGATCTCAAAATTCTAAATAGCGAGCAATTTTAATGCTTTTTGATAACCCTATAGGTTACTTATCCGTAAATATCCAATCCTAAGATAAATTTTTCCGAAAAATCGTGATTGATAAAAAATTAGAGCAGTTAAGCCATATGGCTAAGTCTTAGGTCTGAAGCCCGTATAAGAAAGTCTCCTTTTTGGATCTTCAATTAGATTTTCGAATTTTTCAAAATCTACTTCTGTACGGAAAGAATCAGAGACTCTTTACAACAATGAAAATATCTCTGATAATACTAAAGAATAAAGTATAGAAAATGTAAATTTCAATGGAAAAAATTAATTGGTATATTGAAGAAGAAAAAAAAACAAGTATAAAAAACCTCATGGAAAAAATAGACAAATGTCAATGAAAAAGAAAAAAGAAAAAATTAAAAAGAAAAATTGTTTCGTAAATCTAAAGAAAATTCTGAGTCGGTGACGCAGGAGTTAAATTCAATCGACATTATCGACTTTTCTTTGTATTGGTGCCGGTCTCAACTGTTTTCCCCAGTCGTCAGCGTGTTTTAAAATCTCCAGAGTCGTGACAGGGACCAACAGGAACAAAGTCGATAATGCAGAAGCACTTGAGAACAGTCATGCACTAAAATAAATGTGCAAGAGAAAAATTTCCCTTTTTCATTCGAATAGCACCATCAAGGCCATTTCCGTAGGGGAAAGTACTCTCCCTTCGAACGTTCGTGCCTTCGAATAATGTGAATTTTCTTTTATTTTCCCTAAGAGACATATGGATTTCTGTAAAATATTAGTTAGTTCATTCTCAATTACTGCTAATTATATCATAATTTTGTGTCTCTTAGAAAAATACAAGAAAATTCACATTATTCGAAAGCATGAACGTTCGAAGGGAGAGTACTTTCCCCTATATGCAAAAAGTTCGAAGGGTTTGAGTCCTTGAGGTTGGAAGGTCGAAATTTCAAAGGGCCAAAAAATTGTTTTTTCGAAATTGTTTTTTTTTTTACAGTTTTTTCAAACTTTAACTTACCAGTTATTTTCGAAGTCCTGCTTATGGTTAAGTACCTAAATGATGCCATTTACAGCCCACTCATGAGAGGTTTTCGGCCTGGCCATGCTTCCTTGGCGTACTTCTTCTTTTTCGGCTCGTCCCCAGTATGAGTTTCTGGCTCTTCCAGTCGACTGGACGCCGACTGTGGCGGTGGCATAACTTCGGGTGCCTCTGCTACATTTGTCGGAAGGACATCAGGCGCTGGATTTGGCAGCAAGAGTCCCAACTTTGAGCCCAGACTCAATGGAGCAGATCCCTCATCGACATCCATTGAAAATTTGCCCTCATCGGCCGTTGGCGGCAACCCATGGTAGAGATGGGGCACCATATTGGTCGGATGGAGATGCTTAGTGGATTCATTGGTGCTACTGGAGGCACTCGTGGGTATCCCAATGTCCATCTTGGCCTTCTTCGTAGGCACAACCGTAGTCTGAATAAGATTTCTGAAACGTCCAATTGTTGGATCAATGTCCTCCGGATTGATAACAATTTCATCATCATTGAATGTCACACTCTTCCGCAATCTCTTCCGATTGGCCTTATCCTTGTCCAGATTTTGCTAAAGGCAAAGAATCTGTCAGTTTGAAGAGGAATTGCACTGTGGAATTGCACTTACGCTTTTGTATGTTGTGTCATCGGCAATTCCCAGCATTGAAATCCTTCTATTTGTTGCTGTATTGTACTCTGTTAGATTCTGAGGGATCAAAGCCACAAACAAAAGAAAAATGTTGAGAAACTTCAGACAAAATCCGGTAGATTTTTTTTTGGGAAAGGGTAATTAGTAATTACTAATTCTTTTTTTAAATTCCTTTGCCCTAAAAAATCTAAAGTAAAAAGCAGACAATCAGGGAGGAAAGATAAATCTTTTCCCGCTTTTCCATAAGGTCCAAAATAGCAATTTTTTTTACTAACATCAAGCTCACTCTGACTTTCCGGAAGGAGGGCTCCTTCAGGGACATCCGACATGGGAATATCTTCCATGATATTGGGCCGAACACCTGTTGTTGGTCTCTCCCTGAGTATGTAGGATCTGGTGGAAGCGCCAAAGTGAAACTGGGAGTTCATGTGCAACTGCGTCGGTTTGTGCGCCTCCAGGCGAATGTTACCAATGAAGGTTCCATGGGCTGCAAAACAATGAATTCACTTAAATCCCACCCAACGAGTCCCTCCAGCTTCCCAACTCACTGCTGCCCAGATCTACAAGGTAGGAGATGTGCAGGTGTTTGTGATAGACGTAGGCAGCATGAACACGCGAACAGGATTGATGATCAATGCAGAAGTCATTTAACTGGGAATTCCGTCCAAACAGGTAGCACTTCTTCTCGTCAATCATCAACTTCTGGATGAGCTTGTCCTCCTTCAGGACGTCTAAATGGAAACCAGTGGGAGGCTTCCCTGCCCTATAAAAACTTGATCTTACACCTCGAACACAGTATTTTGCATGAAAATAATTGTGCAAGAGATTCACTCACCACTTTGGGACTTCATAGTGATTGGACATTGGCTATTCTGCCTTTTCTTCTATGAAGAAAATTCAAATTTTCTTGTTTGGGGAAAATAAAAACAAATCCCAAATGACAGCTACTGCATTTTTTTTGTTGATTCGCCATTCGATGTCGAATGTAACAGCGCCATCTAACGGACGCATATTATAAATCTGTTATAACGTTTTAATTTCGCCAATTTCGCCACGAGCGGAATTATCCTTCCACACTCAAAATTTCATCAATTTTCCACTTTGTGTTCCATGAAAATGATCTCAAGTAGACTTTGTAAATAAATCACAATGTGAAATCTCATTATCCTGTGTAGAAATAAAAATTTTGCGTAATTTTTGTTATTCGATTTTTTGAGAGTGATCCTAAACCGGATTTTATTCATTTGAATGGCTTCCAGTCGCCGAGGAAGCACAATAAATGTTAACGGTGCTCTTCCCCTTTCGATGCGCCATCTGCATTTTTTCACTGCAGTCCGCTATACGTGGGAAGTTTGGAAGTTTTGTTCGACGCTCTAAAATTTTCCCACTTTTTCGTGATTTTTCGCGAGATTTTCTGAGTGTTTTCAGTGAAATTCGTCAGTAGGGATTCTTGGACATCTCACTAATGTGGGGTTTAGTGTTTTATATGGAGAAAGTGGTAGTAAAAGTGCAAGAAATAAGGTGATGTGTTTCTGTGAAAAAGAGTGAAGAGTGCGAAGAGTGGTTTCTGTGAATAAATTGCAGTTTTTCCCGGGAAATTCTGTAGTGGATGGGTTTGTGCGAAGCTAAGGAAAAGTGTAGTGTACCTGTGGTTAAAAAAAAACAATCCCGAGTGCCATTATTTGCTTCTAAATAAGAAAAACAAGAAGCTTTGCAGGCCTTCCGGGAGTGGAATAATCAGTGAGGTTAGGGAAATTCGGCGCAAAAGAAGTGAAAGAAATATCCTCTACGCTTTCCTTTGTCAGTTAGAGGCTTCAGGAGCAGTATCCTGTTGCCTCTAAAAGCCAAGTGTCTTAAAGGCAGGAGTGGGTTTAATAAAATGTGGCATAATGTGCATAAAGAGTGTCTGGGAGCTCACAGTTGAGCACAATCAGGAAGAGCAGAACCAGGAACATCGGGAGCTGTTGGTGGGAATTCCCCAGCATCTCCAGCGAGGATCTCCAGAAGGCCTGGTAAGTTCCAAGATATTCTGTTTAGCCATGAAAAATAATTGTGGTCTCTTGGAGCATTTCTTTGATAATTTTGGATCAATTTTCCTGGAAAATTAATGAACCTTTTCTTTCTTGCAGACTCCAGTGGCAGATGATCAGCCAGGCCCGAGGTAAGTGAGAAAAATCTTACTAAACCTTCTATTGCGGGGGAAATTAGTTTGACTATGAAGAAAATGCCTTTGGTATTTTTTTTTTCATTTTTAATACGGCCTTTTCAATTATATAAAATCATTTAGATTTAGATACACCGTAAAAAATTTCGGCACGTATTTGTTCCAAAAATTAGCTCGTCCACGGACACCATAATTTTTGGCATAATCTTGTTCATTTTATGAGACTCAAAAAGATACCCAATATTAGTAATGAATTTGTTCCAAATTGTAGCTCGTCCACGGACACCATAATTTTTGGAACAAATTTGTACCTTCTAGGAGGAACAAAAAGATACCCAATATTAGTAACGAATTTGTTCCAATAAATGGCTCGTCTAGTATAAAAGCGTATCCCTTCCTCTCACACTCAGTCACCCGTCACCGAAGGGAAGAGGACGCCAAATCTGTGGCAATTTTCGTGCTACATGGTTTCACTTTTTTAATTCGAGATTCCCTTCCCCTGTTGCTGCCAGCACTTGCATATGATTTCGTCATGCACGCGTCTGTATAAAACACTCTTAAGTTGATTCTTATTTGATGTTCCTTATGAACTTTCGTCACCGAAATCCATCTCGACTGAAGTATAGGCCTTAACTGTAAGACGAAATCACTTACACGGATTTGTTCCCGACAATGGGAACAAAAAGATTCCCTATATGAGTAACAATTTCGTTCCAAAAATTACCTCGTCCATGGACATCGAAAATTTTTGGAACAAATATGTTACAGATGTAGGAATAATATTGTTATAAAAAATATGTACCAATTTGTTCCTGACAGTGGGAACAAAACAGCCGAATGCAACAAATTCTGTTCCAAATTTCGGGAACAAATTTGTATAAAACGAAATCAACTCAAATTTGTAGACATTCCACTGTATCAAAACGGTTCCAAAAGAAAACTTTAACAAAATTGTAACTGTATTTTGTAACGAAACTGTAAAGAAAACTTTTTGGAACAAACAAATATCTTTTCTAGGTACAAATTGATTCCAAAGAAATTTGTTCCAATATTTTGGTCAGTGTCCAAAAGTTTTTACCGTGTAGATGATGAATAATATTGTTGGAGAGAGATTAGGATTTTTTTTAGCAATTATTCCTCGTTATTTAAAGATAATTGTAGGCGGCAAATGTTCAAGTCCTTTCTAGTAAAATTTTTAAACATTTTCCTAATATGATTTTTTTTCTGAGGGAGTTGAACGATGTCCTTAAAGACAATTGAAATATCCATGATACGGCTCTGTTTTGAGTTTAGTTCCGTTTTCTAGAAAAAAAACTAACTTCAAAATTTAGTTAAATCTATTTAATCATCCCCGGAAGTTTGAAATTGAAAGTTCAACTATAAATTACCACTTCAAATAATGAAGTTTTAGTTTGCAAGACTTCCACTTTTATGGCCTCTACACACTAGAGAAATTTATGTACATATATTGAAGCAAATTCCCTACGCTTGTATAGGCAAAACTTTAAAAACACTTAAAACTTAATACTTTAAAAATATTGAAATATAACCAGTAATAGGGTAAATTATAACCAGTAATAGAATGCCACAAGAAGCCCGGAAACTTTCCATATCATTCATTAAAGTGAATTGATTTCGGTATTCCAAGTACGCGCGGATTCGCTCATTCCCTGGTCTTTCCGGGAGCCTTTCAAGGCATTTCTCCCTACATCTCGTTCGTAGAGAAGATACTCTTTTGTTTCTCCAGGCATTTGTCCAACCTAGTCATCTCAAAATTTACTCAATTTTACCCTCAAAGTGTCCAAATTTAGAAACCGTCCAAAATTATGAGCTCTTACCCTAAGCCCCGATAAGCTTATGGTAGCTGATATTCTATACAGATGAGCTCGAAATGCGTATTACTAGGGGTGTTTGCAAATCGGAATGCGTGAAAATTCGTTCGTAAGTTAAATTTTGGGAATTTTGGGGGTAAAGAATCGCGTCGAACAAACTGTTGTTGGGCGAAGTAGATAAAATTGGCTTGAAGCGATTTTTTACTCCAAAATTCAATTCGCAATCGAAATTTCACGCATTCCGAGTTGCACGCACCTCTAATTGTAAGTACTACGATGTCACCTATAATGAATCTCAGCTATACCATAAGCTTATCTGGGCATTCTGACTATTTAAAGAACAAAATAAGTTTCTACAGTTGAAAAAAATGGTTTTGTTTTCGAGGCACCGGTGTCCCATTAGTTCTAGTTCCTAAAGGGATAAGCAAGAGGCGACTAATTCCCTGGCAAGAATTTTCCATTTCTCAGATTTCACAAGATTTTTCGTTTTGACAATTTGTTTTTTTTTAAATTTTATTCTGTAAAGTTTTTGAATTCATAGAGCTTAACCCATTCCTTACCATGGTATTATACATCATACGCAAATTGGGTGATTTTTGATGATTTTATTTCTGGGCAATGCTTATCCGAATTTCTGTCGGGAATAGATTTTTAGTAACATTAGTTATTCAATTACTTAAGAAAAATAGTCCGACAGAGATGAAAATACATTTTGTTATTGTTTTCTTGCTTCGCGGAAGGTCATGCAAAATTTTTGCTCGAAATGGCGGACAGAAAATTCAACATCCCGTCGAATTTATTAAAATTGGCGTCTTTCCTCTTTCCTGATTTAAATTCTAGTTGCCAATTGGTGTTCTTGGATAGTTACTCTATCTAAAGCAATAGAATTTGTAATGAATTAATGCACAGAATTTAAATTTAGTGACCGTTAAGACGTGTGTTTGACAGAGGCTCTCCGCGCCCCCATAAGAGATATTTTTTTTTCTTTTCAAAAAAATCATCTATTAATCTGTAGGGAATTAATCCCAAAATATGAACATTCTATCTCACGTATTTCTGGTACATTGACTGAATGGGTTAATAGAACATTAATTAACGCGTCTTAATTTTCTTGAAATCATTTTTGATTTTCTGGGATTCGTGAAACTATTTTGTGGAGCTATCTGTGAATTTTCGTGAAGCCGTTCTTGGGCTTTTTACGCTTTTTAGTTGATTTCTTGAAATGCTTGCAAAATTTCAAGAGATCATTAATTGAGCATCTTAATGATCTTAATTGAGTTTTCGACTGCTCAGAATAAGAAACGAATAACTCGCAGTAGGCAAATTTTACAGGAGAGCTATTTGAAGCTGAAATTTGACATGAAGAGTATAGGATTTTTGAGATTTTCAAATCTTTACAACTTTGAAAATAATTATCTTTCAATTAAAATGTCTACAGAGAAGGTAGAGAGAGGTTATAAAGAAGTAGGGAAAAGCACACTACCTTCGGACGACTCAAGCTTCGGTCAATTCAATTTTTTTTCTATATATATGTTCCTTGTGGATTTCACCCATAGCTCTTTTCTGAAAATTTGAGGCATTGGACTAGCTATTAAAATATGATATTATAATGAGCCCAATTCATTTATAACACATTAAAAAAATGATTCGTGCGAAGCATAAATCGTCAGAAGGTAGCTCACTTTCCCCTGTTCAAAAAGCGATTAACACAATTTTTGTAAAAAATCGAGTTGTTCGACTTGTATTCTGAGTAATCGATTTAGTTTCATGAAACATTTGTATGGTTTTTTTTTAAAGATTTCATGCAACAAATTTCATGAAACTGATTTTGCGATTTCATGAAACTTTTCGAAGTTTGTTATAGTTGCAGGAAACATTTTTAGTTTTTGAAATTTCGCCATACTAATCTTGGATTTTCTTGGTTTCATGTGACTTATTTGCTGGTTGTTTTACAAAATTTCTTGATAATTCCTGGGTTTCGTGAAACACTTTAAATGCTTTCTGGGTTTCATGAAATCCGTTAAATTCTAATAATTCACTAAGACTCACCCCTTTTCTGGTAGAATTTGATATCCTTTTTTGCAAAAACGGTCAATAAGTGGACATTTCACCTTAATTCTTTCTTTGAGGCCAGTTACACCGCAGCATTGGATTAAGATTAAATTGTCTCAAAATCGGATTTTGGGACAATTTAGTCTCAATCTAGATCAGCAATCTAAACGATTTCATTGATGCCATTTACACTGCCACATTAGATTGAGACTGAATTCTTCCAAAATCCGATTTTGAGACAGTTCAATCTTATTCTAATGCGGCGGTGTAAATAGCCTCTTTGTATTTTCTCAAATAAAGTCAAAAGGAAAGAAAATAAATATTTTCGAGATTCATCTCCTCTTTATTCTAATTTAATTCACGCTCACGTAATACTTCTGCTCTCCATTTTTCTCAAAAACAAGAGAACAATGCATTTGAGAGTCTTTTGAAACATTCATCATTGCTATACATTTTTGTCAATTGAGTTTTTTTTCGGATATTCGAGGAAGGTCAATATAACTAAAAAAAAAAACGAACAAAAGAACATCCATATGCGGGCAATTGTTAAATTATCCCGCGATAAATTGGCTATTGTGGTACGAAGACCAGAGATTTTTGTCACAAGTCACAAACGATGATCGAGTCATTACCTGGACGACGATGAGGAGGGAATTGATGGTGCTGGTCGATGAGGCTTGAGTTTCTGTGCTTCTGCATCCGGATACACTCTGGGCGAATTCCAGGCATCCGGAATATTTTGGTATGTTACAGGAAGAATGGGATAGAGTTCCTGGTAGAAACTCCCTCCTTCCACTGTATCATAGACATTTGTGACATTTTTCGATGAGTATTGAAGATTGAGCTCCTGAATGGGCTCCACAATCTCATTGATTAGCCCCTGCGTCGTCGTGGTGGCACATTCAGTCTCCACGAAGTCTTTCACTGGAGTCTCTCGTTCTGGTGGCGTAAAAAATCCACTTTCTGACGTTGGCGTATGACTCCGGACACTATCAAGCTTCCGGATACAATCCCAGTTATCCTGTGTTTGGAAATCCGTCTGACCATCTGCCTGGACATCTACCTGGCCATCTCCATGGACATGAGACGTGTCAAAGGGATCAAAGACTTCTTGACTCCTAGCAGCTGCCTCATATGCCTCCATCATGACCGATTGCCAGGAAGTATGATCAATTTCCCGAGAATTCTCATACATTGGCGATGGCAAATTCTCATCCTGGACAATTTCTTCCTCTGTCGCCACTTCTATCGGTGCATCCAGAATACATTCAGCACTAAAAGATCTTCCCTCACTCAATTTCCCCTTCAGATCACCCAAAACGTCCCCATCTGGTGAGGATAAGTCAATTAAATTTCCCTCAGCAACTTTCCCATCCAACTTTGGCTGCGGTGGACGCTTTGGCTTCTGCACCGCCTTCTTCATACTCAATCCCTGTTCATTGCGCAATTTATTGTAGGAAAATTGCCGTGCTGCAATGTAACTCCTTTCCTTTGAATGCGATTCTATTGATTTCTTGGAAGTTCTCTCAAAATTCTGGCAAGATTTCCTATTCAATGTCAATGCATCGGCTCTTCGACAATCAGCCGAATTGAAAGTTCTCCTCCTGAGAACCCTAGCAGAATCCTCAGAATTCTGCCTAAGAGCAAATATACTCGGACTGAGAGATCTATCATTTGCCTGCACAGTTACAGGTTCCAGAACATTTCTAATAATGGACACAAGAAATCGTTCAACAAACATTCACACAAAACATAAATTTAATCAATTGAATGTGGGGGCAATTGACTCACCTTGGGAGTGCTCCTATCACAAATGTACGCTGATTCTGACCTTTGACGTAATTCAGCTGCGGCCGATCGTCGATTATGGCTATCGTATCGCCGGAACGTGTGGAGAAATTCTCATTCTCGCAATAATCTACTGTAGCACGCACCAATATCGGACGCACGGATTTGAGGAATTTCCTGACAAAAAATAAAACGAGGATGGTTTCTTTTTATTGCGCATCGGAAATTGTAAATATTTAGATTATTTTTTCGTCATTGGATGATTTTTTTTTTGAAATGGGAAAGAGTAACATTTTAGTAAATCAATCAACATATTAAATCCCAAAATGAACTCTGGCTTTTTTTGCTCAGATTCTTTTCAGAATCACAGCTTGTGCAATCGAACAAATTTGTTCGATTGACCATTTCCAAAGTGGGGAATTAGGAACTTCTCTAAAGACTTATCAATATAGTAGCATGTTTTTAATTTATTCAATTCATATTCCCATGTTGTTATTATTGAACATTAAAAGCTCCGCCCCAAAAAAGTAAGTCACGCCTCCTCCATAGCACTTAAAAACTCGAGCCAAAAAAATCATGTAAAATAACCTACCCGGCATAAAATGCCAGCGCTGATATTATCAACAAAAAAAAAACATTTTTTCAATAGTTTTTCGTTCCGTAAGAATTCTACACCAGTTCTAGGACTCATAAATTAATTTGCCATTAAATATTTTCTCATTTTCTTGTCGTTTTTATATAATTTTTTTGAAAATTGACAAAAAATGCCAAGGTGAATTTTTCTTTTTTCCTAGTATTTTGGCAAGGATTTTAGGACTCATATCAATATATTTTCCTGTAAAAGTTTCAAATTTTCATATATAGTTTGCGTTTTCTTTTAAAGAAAATTATATGTGAAATTCCAACAGGAATTAGAAAAAGAAAAACAAGGCATAAATTTAATTTTTTACCGTATTTTTCTCTACAACAATTCTAGGTATTATATTATTTAATTTTTAATAATTATTTTAACATTTTCACGTATTTTTTTACGATTTTTTCCAATCCTGACAAAACTCAAAAAATGTTAACATAGGTTATGTAATATAAGCCATTCAACTATTAACTATTTTTTCCACTAAACGAAAGCTAATTAAATTATCTATACATTCGTGCTATCACTTTAGCATAATATTGGATAGAATTCCTACTGTGAAGCTCTAAACTTATTGGAGTAAAATGCCACTTTGGGTTTTAAAATGTTAAACATTTAACTACGAGAGTGTAAAAAATTGGGGGTCAGAAAAAAATCACTTTTCCCAACTTCTTTGAGCAAAACATAACTTTAGAAGGTCGTAGGATTTTTTTTGGGACAGCGGTGTCCTTATTGTCCTTAAAGGCGCAATAAATTGAGGAAGTGAGGGACAATATAAGGGCAAAGCCTGAAACAATAAACACGGAGAAGGAGCTCCTTAGTCGTCTAAGATTCCCTAATAAGTATCCTCCGCATACCTCCTAATGATCTATTGTCCACCACGATACAACATGAAATAAACTAACATCCACTACTGTTCTCTACGACATCCCTCTGAAGGAGTAGGTAATTGTCTTGCATTGGGAACTTTCTTAGGGGGAATCAGAGCCGTTCCGACAAACATCTATCATGTCAATTTCAAATACCAAACGAGGAGTTTAACCTTTGTGAAAAAGCTAGTGCTAACAAATAGTAAAAGCAAAAGAAGAAACCAATTCCTAATCAAGTTCATTATGTAAATAATCCCCGATGGTATTCGGTGATTCTAATTTTTGCTGAGAAAGAGATTCCATGTGATCCTGTTGATCAAAAATTTTCTAACTCTGTCAGGCCTTATCTCATCTGGCAACATTTTCAACTATAACTTTCCTACAGAATACTTTACGATGAATAAGTAGAACAATTTTAACACATTGAACAATTCGAAAATCCTGCATTACTGATGTTTTCTTAATAAAATTGGTTCGTAGTATTGGTGTCAGTCAAAATTCCGAGTCTTCTGTTTTTTTTTCTTCTAATTGCCGCAATATTTTGTATAACGAAATCTGAGTAGGTTATTTCCATAGGCTAGATTTTACTGGTACAAATCAAAATTTACATTATTTTATTATCTAATTAACTGCATTTAAAATCGAAAGTAATCCACAAGATCTTTGAGAATCTGGTGATACTCGAAGTAAATCATAGAATTGGCCAAAATCTACAGGATACTGGAACCTTTTTATTTAGTTTGATTAGTTTCTCCTTAAAAAAAAAAACTTAAATTGAAGCTGTTGTACCAAATTATAAACCTTCCACGTGAATGATTCGTAATAACCGTAATAACAGTTTTATCAAGAATAAAAAGTAAAAATGATCTTCATGACCATGTCACATATAAGGTTAATATTAAGATTAATACTTTCTGAACTGCGAGAATGCCAACAAAGGATAGCAAGTGTTTTATCATGCCTCTCTCTTGTGTTTCGCTCGAAAGCTGACCGAATCACAGTTGCCACGCATGGAAAATTGCTCGAATTGCCTGTAATACGATTCAGAGAGCAATTAATACGAAGAGTAATATCTTACTCATCGTATTACTCCACTAGAGTGTACTCTTTCTAACACACGTGATATTCCACTTGAAATTTTGCATACTATATACCTCTCTCTCCGGCTTTTCTTAATATTAATATTAATCTTATATGTGACACCACGGTCAGAGCATATTTCTTAATAAATCTGAACAAGCTTGGATTCTTATGAAAGGTCTTTGATTCCCGGATAATTTAAATCGGTCGTAACTAGATGTGAATCAATTACTTTTTTTTACTGCTCGAACTCCACAAAGAGAGCACTATATAAAATTTGCATCTTTCACCCACCGGAAACGACTTTTCTTGACATCTAGACGATCTAGACGCCTAGAGGCCAGACGGTTAGAGATACAGTAGACTCTCGCTAATTCGGTTCCTTTAACATCGGGCAGCAGTTAAATTTGAAGAAAGCTTGTTGTCGGTTTTCAAATTTGATTACGATTATCAAATGAAGCAAGTGTGCTCAAATTTGCCATGGTTTGTCTTAGTTTTCATGTGATTTCGCATTTTAATGGGATTTTCATGAAATTTACAATAAATATGAGTATGTAAATTCAATATGTGTGTGCAGATGAATAAAAAATCGTTGCATTAAAAAAAAAATATCGCCCGAATTTCTCCTTAATTCGGGTGACATTTTGGTCCCAAATGCTCGAATTTGAGAGTCTGCTGTACATTTTTTTGGTTATGTTGTGGCAAAATTATCAGTATAATAATTCAAAATTTTCTGTATGTTCACAATAAAATTAAATATTTTATCTATCGGGGAAAGTAGGTAATTCTTGCCAAATTGTTTTTTTTACTGCTCATTTCTTTTTTTGGCTTTAAAAAATATGAGTAAAAAATGACTCCTATTTTTTTACTCTCAAGTTGATCACGAAAGAATCACAATCCACATGAGCATAATAAGCCTTATGATATCTTTAAGAAATTATAAAGAAACTTACTGGATATCTAAGAAAGAAAGCCTTTCCTGGGGATCCTTGTGCCAGCACTGGAGCATCAGTTGATAGATTTCCGGAGAACTGAGATTTGGCATGGCTAGCCTCTCTCCTGATTCAATCTTCTTGAGTACCTGGACACCGTTTAGTGCCACCCAGGGCTCTTCACCACCCGTAAACATTTCCCACAGCGTCACTCCAAACATCCAGGCATCCGATGCATGGCTAAATTGTCTGAGACGCAGGGATTCTGGAGCACACCATGGGAATGGCACTCTTCGGTGCTCAGTCATGACATAGCAGTCTTCCTGCTGAGCCAAAGAGCGCATCAGCCCAAAATCTCCAATTTTCACTCTTTCCTCTGGGCCATGGAGGAAAACATTGCGACAGGCTAAATCTCTGTGAAGAATTCTCCGGGTCTCCAGGTACGCCATGCCTGTGGCCACTTCGACAGCCCAGCGCCAAATGTGCGTGAGAGAAAGGTGTTTTAGGGTGCGAGTGTGCAATGTGTCCAGGAGAGAGCCTCGATCTGCCAGTTCAGTGACCATCATGAGGGGCTTTGAGAGTACCACTCCATGGAGATGGATGAGATTTGGATGATCTAGCACATGCATTGATTGCACCTCCTTGAAGAAATCCTCAACGACTCCAGGCATTGAGACATCAGCCTTGAGCACTTTGACAGCCACAGGAATGGCCGGTCCACCTCCTGGACGCCATTCACCGCGCCTCACAACCCCAAAGGATCCATCTCCTAGTTTATCTGCCAGGATGATCTCCCTTTCCAGGATCAAACAAGTACTGGAGGAGCTGGAAGATTTTGAGGGAGATCCTGCTACAGTGTGTGCTTTCTTCTTTCCCCCTGGAAGGATTTTCTCCATCAATGACTGCCTCCAGGCGACATTCCTCCTCTTCCTCACAGCTTCCATCAATCTTCTGATTGCTGGCCGTGCCAGTCCAATCTTCTCCAGATCATCGGAATGGACGTAGTTAAAGTGCACCAGCCTCGTTATTTGCAAGTCATCTGTTATTCGGTGAAGGAATTGCTCCAGCTGAACCTCAGCCAATAGCTCTTCCAACCACTCTATACTCTCCACTGACGTCATTATCACTGTGAAATTCCAGGGAATTCCGTCCGAAAGCCTTCACTTTATTGTTTGCATTCAAGGTGGGTTTGCGCGTTTGGTAATTTTCCAGTGAATCCGA